>NC_140998.1:180622137-180669628 GCF_052327205.1 Somniosus microcephalus
CCCCCCCCGGCACCAGACAAACCCCGAACCCCCCGGCACCAGACAAACCCGAACCCCCCGGCACCAGACTAACCCCGAACCCCCCGGCACCGGACTAACCCCAAACCTCCCTGCACCAGACTAACCCCAAACCTCCCGGCACCTGACTAACCCCAAAACCCCCCGGCACCGGAGTAACCCCAAACCTCCCGGCACCAGTCTAACCCAAGCCCCCGGCACTGGACTAACCCGAACCCCCCGGCACCAGACTAACCCCAAATCCCACGCACCGGACTAACCCCGAAGCCCCTGGCACCAGACTAACCCCAAACCTCCTGGCACCGGACCAACCACAAACCTCCGGCACCGGACTAACCCCAAACCTCCCGGCACCAGACTAACCCAAGCCCCCGGCACCGGATTAACCCCGAACCCCCCCGGCACCAGACTACCCCAAATCCCCCGGCACCGGACTAACCCCGAAGCCCCTGGCACCAGACTAACCCCAAACCTCCCGGCACCTGACTAACCCCAATCCTCCCAGCACCGGACTAACCCCAAGCCTCCTGCACCGGACTAACCACAAACCTCCCGGCACCGGACTAACCCCAAACCTCCTGGCACCGGACTAACCCCAAACCCCCCGGCACCGGACTAACCCCAAACCTCCAGGCACCAGACTAACCCCGAATCTCCCGGCACCGGACTAACCCCGAACCTCCCGGCACCGGACTAACCCCAAACCCCTGGCACCGGACTAACCCAAACCTCCCGGCACCCGGACTAACCCCAAACCCCGCGGCACCGGACTAACCCCAAACCCCCTGGCACCAGACTAACCCCAAACCTCCCGGCACCGGACTAACCCCAAAGCCCCCGGCACCGGACTAACCCCAAACCTCCTGGCACCAGACTAACCCCGAACCTCCCAGCACCGGACTAACCCCGAACCCCGCAGCACCAGACTAACCCTGAAGCCCCCGGCACTGGACTAATACCGAACCCCCCGGCACCGGACGAACACCAAACCTCACGACACCAGACTAACCCCAAAACTCCCGGCACCAGACTAAACCTCGAACCCCCCCCCGGACTAACCCCGAACCTCCTGGCACCGGACTAACCCCGAAGCCCCCGACACCAGACTAACACTGAACTCCCCGGCACCGGACTAACCCCGAATCCCCCGGCACCAGACAAACCCCGAACCCCCTGGCACCGGACTAACCCCGAACCCCCCGGCACCGGATTAACCCCGAACCCCCCGGCACCGGACTAACCCCAAACCTCCCGGCACTGGACTAACCCCAAACCTCCTGGCACCGGACTAACCAAAAACCTCCGGCACCGGACGAACCCCAAACCTCCTGGCACCGGACTAACCCCAAACCCCCCGGCACCGGACTAACCCCAAACCTCCAGGCACCACACTAACCCCGAATCTCCCGTCACCGGACTAACCCCGAACCTCCCGGCACCGGACTAACCCCAAAGCCCCCGGCACCGGACTAACCCCAAACCTCCTGGCACCAGACTAACCCCGAACCTCCCAGCACCGGACTGACCCCGAACCCCCCAGCACTGGACTAACCCTGAAGCCCCCGGCACTGGACTAAAACCGAGCCCCCCGGCACCGGACTAACACCAAACCTCACGACACCAGACTAGCCCCAAAACTCCCGGCACCAGACTAAACCTCGAACCCCCCCGGACTAAGCCCGAACCTCCTGGCACCAGACTAACCCCGAACCCCCAGCACCGGACTGACCCTCGAAACCCCCCCCCGGACTAACCTGAACCTCCCGGCACCAGACTAACCCCGAACCGCCCAGCACCCGGACTAACCCCAAACCCCCCCGGCACCAGACTAATCCTGAAGCCCCCGGCACTGGACTAACACCAAATCCCTGCACCGGGCTAACACCAAACCTCACAACACCAGACTAACCCCAATCCTCCCGGCACCAGACTAACCCTCGAACCCCCTCCCCCCCCAGACTAACCCCGACCCTCCTGGCACCGGACTAACCCCGAACCTCCCGGCACCAGACTAACCCCGAACCCCCCGGCACCGGACTAACCCAGAACCTCCCGGCACCGGACTAACCCCGAACCCCCCGGCACCAGACAAACCCGAACCCCCCGGCACCAGACTAACCCCGAACCCCCGGCACCAGACTAACCCCGAACCCCCCGGCACCGGACTAACCCCAACCTCCCGGCACCGACTAACCCCGAACCCCCAGCACCGGACTGACCCTCGAAACCCCCCCCGGACTAACCCTGAACCTCCCGGCACCAGACTAACCCCGAACCTCCCAGCACCGGACTAACCCCAAACCCCCCCGGCACCAGACTAATCCTGAAGCCCCCGGCACTGGACTAACACCAAATCCCCTGCACCGGGCTAACAGCCAAACCTCACAACACCAGACTAACCCCAATCCTCCCGGCACCAGACTAACCCTCGAACCCCCTCCCCCCCCAGACTAACCCCGACCCTCCTGGCACCGGACTAACCCCGAACCTCCCGGCACCAGACTAACCCCGAACCCCCCGGCACCGGACTAACCCCGAACCCCCCGGCACCAGACAAACCCCGAACCCCCCGGCACCAGACAAACCCGAACCCCCCGGCACCAGACTAACCCCGAACCCCCCGGCACCAGACTAACCCCGAACCCCCCAGCACCAGACTAACCCCGAACCCCCCCGGCACCGGGCTAACCCAGAACCTCCCACCACCGGAATAACCCCGAAGCCCCTGACACCAGACTAACCCCGAACCCCCCAGCAGCGGACTAACCCCGAACCCCCTGGCACCGGACTAACCCCAAACCCCCTGGCACCAGACTAACCCCGAACCCCCCGGCACCAGACTAACCCGAATCCCCCGGCACCGGACTAACCCCCCGGCACCGGACTAACCCCCGAACCCCCCCCACCGAAACCCCCGCCACCGGACTAAGCCCGAACCTCCCGGCACCGGACTAACCCCGAACCTCTCGGCACCGGACTAACCCCGAACCTCCCGGCACCGGACTAACCCCGAACCCCCCGGCACCGGACTAACCCCGAACACCCCGGCACCGGACTAACCTGAACCCCCCGGCACCAGATGAACCGCGAACCTCCCGACACCAGACTAACTCCAAATCCCCCGGCACCGGACTAACCCAGAACCTCCCAGCACCGGACTAACCCCGAAGCCCCTGACACCAGACTAACCCCAAACCCCCCGGCACCGGACTAAACCCGAACCCCCCGGCACCAGACAAACCCCGAACCCCCCGGCACCAGACTAACCCCGAACCCCCCGGTACCAGACTAACCCCGAACCCCCCGGCACTGGACTAACCCCGAAGCCCCGACACCAGACAAACCCCGAACCCCCCGGCACCAGACTAACCCCGAACCCCCCGGCACCGGGCTAACCCAGAACCTCCCAGCACCGGAATAACCCCGAAGCCCCGACACCAGACTAACCCCGAACCCCCCGGCACCGGACTAACCCCCGAACCCCCCCACCGAAACCCCCGCCACCGGACTAACCCCGAACCTCCCGGCACCGGACTAACCCCGAACCTCTCGGCATCGGACTAACCCCGAACCCCCCGGCACCGGACTAACCCCGAACCTCCCGGCACCAGACTAACCCCGAACCCCCCGGCACCGGACTAACCCCGAACACCCCGGCACCGGACTAACCTGAACCCCCCGGCACCAGATGAACCGCGAACCTCCCGACACCAGACTAACTCCAAACCTCCCGGCACCAGACTAACCCCAAAACCCCGGCACCGGACTAACCCCGGCACCGGACTAATCCCGAACCCCCCGGCACCAGACTAACCCCGAACCTCCCGGCACCAGACTAACCCCAAACCCCCCGGCACAGGACTAACCCCGAAGCCCCTGGCACCAGACTAACCCCAAACCTCCCGGCACCTGACTAACCCCAAACCTCCCGGCACCGGACTAACCCCAAACCTCCTGGCACCGGACTAACCACAAACCTCCCGGCACCGGACTAACCCCAAACCTCCTGGCACCGGACTAACCCCAAACCCCCCGGCACCGGAGTAACCCCAAACCTCCAGGCACCAGGCTAACCCTGAACCTCCCGGCACCGGACTAACCCCGAACCTCCCGGCACCGGACTAACCCCAAACCCCCTGGCACCGGACTAACCCCAAACCTCCCGGCACCGGACTATCCCCAAACCCCCCGGCACCGGACTAACCCCAAACCCCCTGGCACCAGACTAACCCCAAACCTCCCGGCACTGGACTAACCCCAAAGCCCCCGGCACCGGAATAACCCCAAACCTCCTGGCACCAGACTAACCCCGAACCTCCCAGCACCGGACTAACCCCGAACCCCCCAGCACCAGACTAACCCTGAAGCCCCCTGCACTGGACTAACACCGAACCCCCCGGCACCGGACTAACACCAAACCTCACGACACCAGACTAACCCCAAAACTCCCGGCACCAGACTAACCCTCGAACCACCCCCCCGGAGTAACCCCGAACCTCCTGGCACCGGACTAAGCCCGAACCTCCCGGCACCGGACTAAGCCCGAAGCCCCCGACACCAGACTAACACTGAACTCCCCGGCACCGGACTAACCCCGAACCCCCCGGCACCAGACAAACCCCGAACCCCCCGGCACCGGACTAACCCCGAACCCCCTGGCACCGGACTGACCCTCGAACCCCCCCCCCCCCGGACTGACACTGAACCTCCCGGCACCATACTAACCCCGAACCTCCCAGCACCGGACTAACCCCAAACCCCACCGGCACCAGACTAACCCCGAAGCCCCCCACACCAGACTAACCCTGAACCTCCCGGCACCGAACTAACCCCAAACCTCCCTGCACTGGACTAACCCCAAACCTCCCAGCACCGGACTAACCCCTAACCCCCCGGCACCGGAGTAACCCCAAACCTCCCGGCACCAGACTAAACCCGAACCCCCCGGCACCAGACTAATCCTGAAGCCCCCGGCACTGGACTAACACCAAACCCCCCTGCACCGGACTAACACCAAACCTCACAACACCAGACTAACCCCAAACCTCCCGGCACCAGACTAACCCTCGAACCCCCTCCCCCCCGGACTAACCCCGAACCTCCTGGCACCGGACTAACCCCGAACCTCCCGGCACCAGACTAACCCCGAACCCCCCGGCACCGGACTAACCCAGAACCACCTGGCACCGGACTAACCCCGAAGCCCCTGACACCAGACTAACCCCAAACCCCCCGGCACTGGACTAACCCCGAACCCCCCGGCACCAGACAAACCCCGAACCCCCCGGCACCAGACTAACCCCGAACCCCCCGGTACCAGACTAACGCCGAACCCCCCGGCACCGGACTAACCCCGAACCCCCCGGCACCAGACAAACCCCGAACCCCCCGGCACCAGACAAACCCCGAACCCCCCGGCACCAGACAAACCCCGAACCCCCCGGCACCAGACTAACCCCAAACCCCCCGGCACCAAACTAACCCCGAACCCCCCGGCACCGGGCTAACCCAGAACCTCCCAGCACCGGAATAACCCCGAAGCCCCTGACACCAGACTAGCCCCGAACCGCCCGGCACCAGACTAACCCCGGAACCCCCGGCACCGGACTAACCCCGAACCCCCTGGCACCAGACTAACCCCGAACCCCCCGGCACCGGACTAACCCCGAACCCCCCGGCACCGGACTAACCCCCGAACCCCCCCACCGAAACCCCCGCCACTGGACTAACCCCGAACCTCCCGGCACCGGACTAACCCCGAACCTCTCAGCACCGGACTAACCCCGAACCCCCCGGCACCAGACTAACCCCGAACCCCCCGGCACCGGACTAATCCCGAACCCCCCGGCACCAGACTAACCCCGAACCCCCCGGCACCGGACTAACCCCGAACCCCCCGGCACTGGACTAACCCCGAACCCCCCGGCACCGGACTAACCCCGAACCTCCCGGCACCGGACTAAACCCGAACCCCATGGCACTGGACTAACACCGAACCCCCCGGCACCGGACTAACCCCGAACCTCCCGGCACCGGACTAACCCTGAACCCCCCGGCACTGGACTAACCCCGAACCCCCCGGCACCGGACTAACCCCGAACCCCCCGGCACCAGACTAACCCCGAACCCCATGGCACCGGACTAACCCCGAACCCCCCGGCACTGGACTAATCCCGAACCCCCCGGCACCGGACTAACCCCCGAACCCCCCGGCACTGGACTAATCCCGAAACCCCCGCCACCGGACTAACCCCGAACCCCCCGGCACCGGACTAACCCCGAACCCCCCGGCACCAGACTAACCCCGAACCCCATGGCACCGGACTAACCCCGAACCCCCCGGCACTGGACTAATCCCGAAACCCCCGCCACCGGACTAACCCCGAACCTCTCGGCACTGGACTAACCCCGAACCCCCCCCCCACCCCGGACTAACCCCGAACCTCCTGGCACCGGGCTAACCCCGAACCTCCCGGCACCGGACTAACCCCGAACCCCCCAGCACCGGACTGACCCTCGAACCCCCCCCCCGGACTAAACCTGAACCTCCCGGCACCAGACTAACCCCGAACCTCCCGGCACCGGACTAACCCCAAACCCCCCCGGCACCAGACTAACCCCGAAGCCCCCGGCACCAGACTAACCCCGAACCTCCCGACACCGAACTAACCCCAAGCCTCCCTGCACCGGACTAACCCCAAACCTCCCGGCACCGGACTAATCCCAAACCCCCGGCACTGGACTAACCCTGAACCCCCCGGCACTGGACTAACAGCGAACCCCCCGGCACCGGACTAACACCAAACCTCACGACACCAGACTAACCCCAAAACTCCCGGCACCAGACTAACCCTCGAAGCACCCCCCCGGAGTAACCCCGAACCTCCTGGCACCGGACTAACCCCGAACCCCCCGACACCAGACAAACCCCGAACCCCCCGGCACTGGACTAACCCCAAACCCCCTGGCACCGGGCTGACCCTCAAACCCCCCCCCGGACTGACACTGAACCTCCCGGCACCAGACTAACCCCGAACCTCCCAGCACCGGACTAACCCTAAACCCCACCGGCACCAGACTAACCCCGAAGCCCCCGGCACCAGACTAACCCTGAACCTCCCGGCACCGGACTAACCCCAAACCTCCCTGCACTGGACTAACCCCAAACCTCCCGGCGCCGGACTAACCCCAAACCCGCCGGCACCAGACTAACCCCAAGCCCCCGGCACTGGACTAACCCCGAACCCCCCGGCACCAGACTAATCCTGAAGCCCCCGGCACTGGACTAACACCAAACCCCCCTGCACCGGACTAACCCCAACCCTCCAGGCACCAGACTAACCCCAAATCTCCCGGCATCGGACTAACCCCGAACCTCCCGGCACCGGACTAACCCCAAACCCCCTGGCACCGGACTAACCCCAAACCTCCCGGCACCGGACTAACCCCAAACCCCGCGGCACCGGACTAACCCCAAACCCCCTGGCACCAGACTAACCCCAAACCTCCCGGCACCGGACTAACCCCAAAGCCCCCGGCACCGGACTAACCCCAAACCTCCTGGCACCAGACTAACCCCGAACCTCCCAGCACCGGACTAACCCCGAACCCCCCAGCACCAGACTAACCCTGAAGCCCCCGGCACTGGACTAACACCGAACCCCCCGGCACCGGACTAACACCAAACCTCACGACACCAGACTAACCCCAAAACTCCCGGCACCAGACTAAACCTCGAACCCCCCCCCCCCCGGACTAACCCCGAACCTCCTGGCACCGGACTAACCCCGAAGCCCCCGACACCAGACTAACACTGAACTCCCCGGCACCGGACCAACCCCAAACCCCCCGGCACCAGACAAACCCCGAACCCCCCGGCACCGGACTAACCCCGAACCCCCCGGCACCGGACTAACCCCAAACCTCCCGGCACCGGACTAACCCCGAACCCCCCAGCACCGGACTGACCCTCGAACCCCCCCCCGGACTAACCCTGAACCTCCCGGCACCAGACTAACCCCGAACCTCCCAGCACCGGACTAACCCCAAACCCCCCCGGCACCAGAGTAACCCCGAAGCTCCCCGCACCAGACTACCCCTGAACCTCCCGGCACCGGAATAACCCCAAACCTCCCTGCACTGGACTAACCCCAAACCTCCCAGCACCGGACTAACCCCAAACCCCCCGGCACCGGACTAACCCCAAACCCCCCGGCACCGGAGTAACCCCAAACCTCCCGGCACCAGACTAACCCAAGCCCCCGGCACTGGACTAACCCCGAACCCCCCGGCACCAGACTAACCCCAAATCCCCCGGCACCGGACTAACCCCGAAGCCCCTGGCACCAGACTAACCCCAAACCTCCCGGCACCTGACTAACCCCAAACCTTGCGGCACCGGACTAACCCCAAACCTCCTGGCACCGGACTAACCACAAACCTCCCGGCACCGGACTAACCCCAAACCCCCCGGCACCGGACTAACCCCAAACCCCCCGGCACCGGAGTAACCCCAAACCTCCCGGCACCAGACTAACCCAAGCCCCCGGCACTGGACTAACCCCGAACCCCCCGGCACCAGACTAACCCCAAATCCCCCGGCACCGGACTAACCCCGAACACCCCGGCACCGGACTAACCTGAACCCCCCGGCACCAGATGAACCGCGAACCTCCCGACACCAGACTAACTCCAAACCTCCCGGCACCAGACTAACCCCAAAACCCCGGCACCGGACTAACCCCGGCACCGGACTAATCCCGAACCCCCCGGCACCAGACTAACCCCGAACCTCCCGGCACCAGACTAACCCCAAACCCCCCGGCACAGGACTAACCCCGAAGCCCCTGGCACCAGACTAACCCCAAACCTCCCGGCACCTGACTAACCCCAAACCTCCCGGCACCGGACTAACCCCAAACCTCCTGGCACCGGACTAACCACAAACCTCCCGGCACCGGACTAACCCCAAACCTCCTGGCACCGGACTAACCCCAAACCCCCCGGCACCGGAGTAACCCCAAACCTCCAGGCACCAGGCTAACCCTGAACCTCCCGGCACCGGACTAACCCCGAACCTCCCGGCACCGGACTAACCCCAAACCCCCCGGCACCGGACTAACCCCAAACCCCCTGGCACCAGACTAACCCCAAACCTCCCGGCACTGGACTAACCCCAAAGCCCCCGGCACCGGAATAACCCCAAACCTCCTGGCACCAGACTAACCCCGAACCTCCCAGCACCGGACTAACCCCGAACCCCCCAGCACCAGACTAACCCTGAAGCCCCCTGCACTGGACTAACACCGAACCCCCCGGCACCGGACTAACACCAAACCTCACGACACCAGACTAACCCCAAAACTCCCGGCACCAGACTAACCCTCGAACCACCCCCCCGGAGTAACCCCGAACCTCCTGGCACCGGACTAAGCCCGAACCTCCCGGCACCGGACTAAGCCCGAAGCCCCCGACACCAGACTAACACTGAACTCCCCGGCACCGGACTAACCCCGAACCCCCCGGCACCAGACAAACCCCGAACCCCCCGGCACCGGACTAACCCCGAACCCCCTGGCACCGGACTGACCCTCGAACCCCCCCCCCCCCCGGACTGACACTGAACCTCCCGGCACCATACTAACCCCGAACCTCCCAGCACCGGACTAACCCCAAACCCCACCGGCACCAGACTAACCCCGAAGCCCCCCACACCAGACTAACCCTGAACCTCCCGGCACCGAACTAACCCCAAACCTCCCTGCACTGGACTAACCCCAAACCTCCCAGCACCGGACTAACCCCTAACCCCCCGGCACCGGAGTAACCCCAAACCTCCCGGCACCAGACTAAACCCGAACCCCCCGGCACCAGACTAATCCTGAAGCCCCCGGCACTGGACTAACACCAAACCCCCCTGCACCGGACTAACACCAAACCTCACAACACCAGACTAACCCCAAACCTCCCGGCACCAGACTAACCCTCGAACCCCCTCCCCCCCGGACTAACCCCGAACCTCCTGGCACCGGACTAACCCCGAACCTCCCGGCACCAGACTAACCCCGAACCCCCCGGCACCGGACTAACCCAGAACCACCTGGCACCGGACTAACCCCGAAGCCCCTGACACCAGACTAACCCCAAACCCCCCGGCACTGGACTAACCCCGAACCCCCCGGCACCAGACAAACCCCGAACCCCCCGGCACCAGACTAACCCCGAACCCCCCGGTACCAGACTAACGCCGAACCCCCCGGCACCGGACTAACCCCGAACCCCCCGGCACCAGACAAACCCCGAACCCCCCGGCACCAGACAAACCCCGAACCCCCCGGCACCAGACAAACCCCGAACCCCCCGGCACCAGACTAACCCCAAACCCCCCGGCACCAAACTAACCCCGAACCCCCCGGCACCGGGCTAACCCAGAACCTCCCAGCACCGGAATAACCCCGAAGCCCCTGACACCAGACTAGCCCCGAACCGCCCGGCACCAGACTAACCCCGGACCCCCCGGCACCGGACTAACCCCGAACCCCCTGGCACCAGACTAACCCCGAACCCCCCGGCACCGGACTAACCCCGAACCCCCCGGCACCGGACTAACCCCCGAACCCCCCCACCGAAACCCCCGCCACTGGACTAACCCCGAACCTCCCGGCACCGGACTAACCCCGAACCTCTCAGCACCGGACTAACCCCGAACCCCCCGGCACCAGACTAACCCCGAACCCCCCGGCACCGGACTAATCCCGAACCCCCCGGCACCAGACTAACCCCGAACCCCCCGGCACCGGACTAACCCCGAACCCCCCGGCACTGGACTAACCCCGAACCCCCCGGCACCGGACTAACCCCGAACCTCTCGGCACCGGACTAAACCCGAACCCCATGGCACTGGACTAACACCGAACCCCCCGGCACCGGACTAACCCCGAACCTCCCGGCACCGGACTAACCCTGAACCCCCCGGCACTGGACTAACCCCGAACCCCCCGGCACCGGACTAACCCCGAACCCCCCGGCACCAGACTAACCCCGAACCCCATGGCACCGGACTAACCCCGAACCCCCCGGCACTGGACTAATCCCGAACCCCCCGGCACCGGACTAACCCCCGAACCCCCCGGCACTGGACTAATCCCGAAACCCCCGCCACCGGACTAACCCCGAACCCCCCGGCACCGGACTAACCCCGAACCCCCCGGCACCAGACTAACCCCGAACCCCATGGCACCGGACTAACCCCGAACCCCCCGGCACTGGACTAATCCCGAAACCCCCGCCACCGGACTAACCCCGAACCTCTCGGCACTGGACTAACCCCGAACCCCCCCCCCACCCCGGACTAACCCCGAACCTCCTGGCACCGGGCTAACCCCGAACCTCCCGGCACCGGACTAACCCCGAACCCCCCAGCACCGGACTGACCCTCGAACCCCCCCCCGGACTAAACCTGAACCTCCCGGCACCAGACTAACCCCGAACCTCCCGGCACCGGACTAACCCCAAACCCCCCCGGCACCAGACTAACCCCGAAGCCCCCGGCACCAGACTAACCCCGAACCTCCCGACACCGAACTAACCCCAAGCCTCCCTGCACCGGACTAACCCCAAACCTCCCGGCACCGGACTAATCCCAAACCCCCGGCACTGGACTAACCCTGAACCCCCCGGCACTGGACTAACAGCGAACCCCCCGGCACCGGACTAACACCAAACCTCACGACACCAGACTAACCCCAAAACTCCCGGCACCAGACTAACCCTCGAAGCACCCCCCCGGAGTAACCCCGAACCTCCTGGCACCGGACTAACCCCGAACCCCCCGACACCAGACAAACCCCGAACCCCCCGGCACTGGACTAACCCCAAACCCCCTGGCACCGGGCTGACCCTCAAACCCCCCCCCGGACTGACACTGAACCTCCCGGCACCAGACTAACCCCGAACCTCCCAGCACCGGACTAACCCTAAACCCCACCGGCACCAGACTAACCCCGAAGCCCCCGGCACCAGACTAACCCTGAACCTCCCGGCACCGGACTAACCCCAAACCTCCCTGCACTGGACTAACCCCAAACCTCCCGGCGCCGGACTAACCCCAAACCCGCCGGCACCAGACTAACCCCAAGCCCCCGGCACTGGACTAACCCCGAACCCCCCGGCACCAGACTAATCCTGAAGCCCCCGGCACTGGACTAACACCAAACCCCCCTGCACCGGACTAACCCCAACCCTCCAGGCACCAGACTAACCCCAAATCTCCCGGCATCGGACTAACCCCGAACCTCCCGGCACCGGACTAACCCCAAACCCCCTGGCACCGGACTAACCCCAAACCTCCCGGCACCGGACTAACCCCAAACCCCGCGGCACCGGACTAACCCCAAACCCCCTGGCACCAGACTAACCCCAAACCTCCCGGCACCGGACTAACCCCAAAGCCCCCGGCACCGGACTAACCCCAAACCTCCTGGCACCAGACTAACCCCGAACCTCCCAGCACCGGACTAACCCCGAACCCCCCAGCACCAGACTAACCCTGAAGCCCCCGGCACTGGACTAACACCGAACCCCCCGGCACCGGACTAACACCAAACCTCACGACACCAGACTAACCCCAAAACTCCCGGCACCAGACTAAACCTCGAACCCCCCCCCCCCCGGACTAACCCCGAACCTCCTGGCACCGGACTAACCCCGAAGCCCCCGACACCAGACTAACACTGAACTCCCCGGCACCGGACCAACCCCAAACCCCCCGGCACCAGACAAACCCCGAACCCCCCGGCACCGGACTAACCCCGAACCCCCCGGCACCGGACTAACCCCAAACCTCCCGGCACCGGACTAACCCCGAACCCCCCAGCACCGGACTGACCCTCGAACCCCCCCCCGGACTAACCCTGAACCTCCCGGCACCAGACTAACCCCGAACCTCCCAGCACCGGACTAACCCCAAACCCCCCCGGCACCAGAGTAACCCCGAAGCTCCCCGCACCAGACTACCCCTGAACCTCCCGGCACCGGAATAACCCCAAACCTCCCTGCACTGGACTAACCCCAAACCTCCCAGCACCGGACTAACCCCAAACCCCCCGGCACCGGACTAACCCCAAACCCCCCGGCACCGGAGTAACCCCAAACCTCCCGGCACCAGACTAACCCAAGCCCCCGGCACTGGACTAACCCCGAACCCCCCGGCACCAGACTAACCCCAAATCCCCCGGCACCGGACTAACCCCGAAGCCCCTGGCACCAGACTAACCCCAAACCTCCCGGCACCTGACTAACCCCAAACCTTGCGGCACCGGACTAACCCCAAACCTCCTGGCACCGGACTAACCACAAACCTCCCGGCACCGGACTAACCCCAAACCCCCCGGCACCGGACTAACCCCAAACCCCCCGGCACCGGAGTAACCCCAAACCTCCCGGCACCAGACTAACCCAAGCCCCCGGCACTGGACTAACCCCGAACCCCCCGGCACCAGACTAACCCCAAATCCCCCGGCACCGGACTAACCCCGAAGCCCCTGGCACCAGACTAACCCCAAACCTCCCGGCACCTGACTAACCCCAAACCTTGCGGCACCGGACTAACCCCAAACCTCCTGGCACCGGACTAACCACAAACCTCCCGGCACCGGACTAACCCCAAACCTCCCGGCACCAGACTAACCCAAGCCCCCGGCACCGGATTAACCCCGAACCCCCCGGCACCAGACTAACCCCGAATCTCCCGGCACCGGACTAACCCCAAACCTCCAGGCACCAGACTAACCCCGAACCTCCCAGCACCGGACAAACCCCGAACCCCCCAGCACCAGACTAACCCTGAAGCCCCCGGCACTGGACTAACACCGAACCCCCCGGCACCGGTCTAACACCAAACCTCACGACACCAGACGAACCCCAAAACTCCCGGCACCAGACTAAACATCGAACACCCCCCAGGACTAACCCCGAACCTCCTGGCACCGGACTAACCCCGAAGCCCCCGACACCAGACTAACACTGAACTCCCCGGCACCGGACTAACCCCGAACCCCCCGGCACCGGACTAACCCCGAACCCCCCGGCACCGGACTAACCCCGAACCCCCCAGCACCGGACTGACCCCGAACCCCCCGGCACCGGACTAACCCCGAACCCCCCAGCACCGGACTGACCCCGAACCCCCCTGCACCGGACTAACCCCGAACCCCCCGGCACCGGACTAACCCCAAACCCCCCAGCACCGGACTGACCCTCGAACCCCCCCCCCGGACTAACCCCAAACCCCCCCGGCACCAGAGTAACCCCGAAGCCCCCGGCACCAGACTAACCCTGAACCTCCCGGCACCGGACTAACCCCAAACCTCCCTGCTCTGGACTAACCCCAAACCTCCCGGCACCGGACTAACCCCAAACCCCCCGGCACCGGAGTAACCCCAAACCTCCCGGCACCAGACTAACCCAAGCCCCCGGCACTGGACTAACCCCGAACCCCCCGGCACCAGACTAATCCTGAAGCCCCCGGCACTGGACTAACACCAAACCCCCCTGCACCGGACTAACACCAAACCTCACAACACCAGACTATCCCCAAACCTCCCGGCACCAGACTAACCCTCGAACCCCCTCCCCCCCCAGACTAACCCCAAACCTCCTGGCACCGGACTAACCCCGAACCTCCCGGTCCCAGACTAACCCCGAACCCCCCAGCACCGGACTAAACCAGAACCTCCCAGCACCGGACTAACCCCGAAGCCCCTGACACCAGACTAACCCCAAACCACCCGGCACCGGACTAACCCTGAGCCCCCCAGCTCCAGACAAACCCAGAACCCCCCGGCACCGGACTAACCCCGAACCCCCCGGTACCAGACTAACCCCGAACCCCCCGGCACCGGACTAACCCCGAACCCCCCGGCACCAGACAAACCCCGAACCCCCCGGCACCAGACAAACCCCGAACCCCCCGGCACCAGACTAACCCCGAACCCCCCGGCACCGGACTAACCCCAAACCTCCCTGCACCAGACTAACCCCGAACCCCCCGGCACCGGACTAACCCCAAACCTCCCTGCACCAGACTAACCCCAAACCTCCCGGCACCTGACTAACCCCAAACCCCCCGGCACCGGAGTAACCCCAAACCTCCCGGCACCAGACTAACCCAAGCCCCCGGCACTGGACTAACCCCGAACCCCCCGGCACCAGACTAACCCCAAATCCCACGGCACCGGACTAACCCCGAAGCCCCTGGC
Organism: Somniosus microcephalus; assembly: GCF_052327205.1. Classification (NCBI taxonomy): domain Eukaryota; kingdom Metazoa; phylum Chordata; class Chondrichthyes; order Squaliformes; family Somniosidae; genus Somniosus; species Somniosus microcephalus. The sequence goes on from NC_140998.1 coordinate 180,637,413, forward strand.
ACCAGACTAACCCCAAACCTCCTGGCACCGGACCAACCACAAACCTCCCGGCACCGGACTAACCCCAAACCTCCCGGCACCAGACTAACCCAAGCCCCCGGCACCGGATTAACCCCGAACCCCCCGGCACCAGACTAACCCCAAATCCCCCGGCACCGGACTAACCCCGAAGCCCCTGGCACCAGACTAACCCCAAACCTCCCGGCACCTGACTAACCCCAATCCTCCCAGCACCGGACTAACCCCAAGCCTCCTGGCACCGGACTAACCACAAACCTCCCGGCACCGGACTAACCCCAAACCTCCTGGCACCGGACTAACCCCAAACCCCCCGGCACCGGACTAACCCCAAACCTCCAGGCACCAGACTAACCCCGAATCTCCCGGCACCGGACTAACCCCGAACCTCCCGGCACCGGACTAACCCCAAACCCCCTGGCACCGGACTAACCCCAAACCTCCCGGCACCGGACTAACCCCAAACCCCGCGGCACCGGACTAACCCCAAACCCCCTGGCACCAGACTAACCCCAAACCTCCCGGCACCGGACTAACCCCAAAGCCCCCGGCACCGGACTAACCCCAAACCTCCTGGCACCAGACTAACCCCGAACCTCCCAGCACCGGACTAACCCCGAACCCCGCAGCACCAGACTAACCCTGAAGCCCCCGGCACTGGACTAATACCGAACCCCCCGGCACCGGACGAACACCAAACCTCACGACACCAGACTAACCCCAAAACTCCCGGCACCAGACTAAACCTCGAACCCCCCCCCGGACTAACCCCGAACCTCCTGGCACCGGACTAACCCCGAAGCCCCCGACACCAGACTAACACTGAACTCCCCGGCACCGGACTAACCCCGAATCCCCCGGCACCAGACAAACCCCGAACCCCCTGGCACCGGACTAACCCCGAACCCCCCGGCACCGGATTAACCCCGAACCCCCCGGCACCGGACTAACCCCAAACCTCCCGGCACTGGACTAACCCCAAACCTCCTGGCACCGGACTAACCAAAAACCTCCCGGCACCGGACGAACCCCAAACCTCCTGGCACCGGACTAACCCCAAACCCCCCGGCACCGGACTAACCCCAAACCTCCAGGCACCACACTAACCCCGAATCTCCCGTCACCGGACTAACCCCGAACCTCCCGGCACCGGACTAACCCCAAAGCCCCCGGCACCGGACTAACCCCAAACCTCCTGGCACCAGACTAACCCCGAACCTCCCAGCACCGGACTGACCCCGAACCCCCCAGCACTGGACTAACCCTGAAGCCCCCGGCACTGGACTAAAACCGAGCCCCCCGGCACCGGACTAACACCAAACCTCACGACACCAGACTAGCCCCAAAACTCCCGGCACCAGACTAAACCTCGAACCCCCCCCGGACTAAGCCCGAACCTCCTGGCACCAGACTAACCCCGAACCCCCAGCACCGGACTGACCCTCGAAACCCCCCCCGGACTAACCCTGAACCTCCCGGCACCAGACTAACCCCGAACCGCCCAGCACCGGACTAACCCCAAACCCCCCCGGCACCAGACTAATCCTGAAGCCCCCGGCACTGGACTAACACCAAATCCCCTGCACCGGGCTAACACCAAACCTCACAACACCAGACTAACCCCAATCCTCCCGGCACCAGACTAACCCTCGAACCCCCTCCCCCCCCAGACTAACCCCGACCCTCCTGGCACCGGACTAACCCCGAACCTCCCGGCACCAGACTAACCCCGAACCCCCCGGCACCGGACTAACCCAGAACCTCCCGGCACCGGACTAACCCCGAACCCCCCGGCACCAGACAAACCCCGAACCCCCCGGCACCACACTAACCCCGAACCCCCCGGCACCAGACTAACCCCGAACCCCCCGGCACCGGACTAACCCCAAACCTCCCGGCACCGGACTAACCCCGAACCCCCAGCACCGGACTGACCCTCGAAACCCCCCCCGGACTAACCCTGAACCTCCCGGCACCAGACTAACCCCGAACCTCCCAGCACCGGACTAACCCCAAACCCCCCCGGCACCAGACTAATCCTGAAGCCCCCGGCACTGGACTAACACCAAATCCCCTGCACCGGGCTAACACCAAACCTCACAACACCAGACTAACCCCAATCCTCCCGGCACCAGACTAACCCTCGAACCCCCTCCCCCCCCAGACTAACCCCGACCCTCCTGGCACCGGACTAACCCCGAACCTCCCGGCACCAGACTAACCCCGAACCCCCCGGCACCGGACTAACCCCGAACCCCCCGGCACCAGACAAACCCCGAACCCCCCGGCACCAGACAAACCCCGAACCCCCCGGCACCAGACTAACCCCGAACCCCCCGGCACCAGACTAACCCCGAACCCCCCAGCACCAGACTAACCCCGAACCCCCCCGGCACCGGGCTAACCCAGAACCTCCCACCACCGGAATAACCCCGAAGCCCCTGACACCAGACTAACCCCGAACCCCCCAGCAGCGGACTAACCCCGAACCCCCTGGCACCGGACTAACCCCAAACCCCCTGGCACCAGACTAACCCCGAACCCCCCGGCACCAGACTAACCCCGAACCCCCCGGCACCGGACTAACCCCCCGGCACCGGACTAACCCCCGAACCCCCCCCACCGAAACCCCCGCCACCGGACTAAGCCCGAACCTCCCGGCACCGGACTAACCCCGAACCTCTCGGCACCGGACTAACCCCGAACCTCCCGGCACCGGACTAACCCCGAACCCCCCGGCACCGGACTAACCCCGAACACCCCGGCACCGGACTAACCTGAACCCCCCGGCACCAGATGAACCGCGAACCTCCCGACACCAGACTAACTCCAAATCCCCCGGCACCGGACTAACCCAGAACCTCCCGGCACCGGACTAACCCCGAAGCCCCTGACACCAGACTAACCCCAAACCCCCCGGCACCGGACTAAACCCGAACCCCCCGGCACCAGACAAACCCCGAACCCCCCGGCACCAGACTAACCCCGAACCCCCCGGTACCAGACTAACCCCGAACCCCCCGGCACTGGACTAACCCCGAAGCCCCGACACCAGACAAACCCCGAACCCCCCGGCACCAGACTAACCCCGAACCCCCCGGCACCGGGCTAACCCAGAACCTCCCAGCACCGGAATAACCCCGAAGCCCCTGACACCAGACTAACCCCGAACCCCCCGGCACCGGACTAACCCCCGAACCCCCCCACCGAAACCCCCGCCACCGGACTAACCCCGAACCTCCCGGCACCGGACTAACCCCGAACCTCTCGGCATCGGACTAACCCCGAACCCCCCGGCACCGGACTAACCCCGAACCTCCCGGCACCAGACTAACCCCGAACCCCCCGGCACCGGACTAACCCCGAACACCCCGGCACCGGACTAACCTGAACCCCCCGGCACCAGATGAACCGCGAACCTCCCGACACCAGACTAACTCCAAACCTCCCGGCACCAGACTAACCCCAAAACCCCGGCACCGGACTAACCCCGGCACCGGACTAATCCCGAACCCCCCGGCACCAGACTAACCCCGAACCTCCCGGCACCAGACTAACCCCAAACCCCCCGGCACAGGACTAACCCCGAAGCCCCTGGCACCAGACTAACCCCAAACCTCCCGGCACCTGACTAACCCCAAACCTCCCGGCACCGGACTAACCCCAAACCTCCTGGCACCGGACTAACCACAAACCTCCCGGCACCGCACTAACCCCAAACCTCCTGGCACCGGACTAACCCCAAACCCCCCGGCACCGGAGTAACCCCAAACCTCCAGGCACCAGGCTAACCCTGAACCTCCCGGCACCGGACTAACCCCGAACCTCCCGGCACCGGACTAACCCCAAACCCCCTGGCACCGGACTAACCCCAAACCTCCCGGCACCGGACTATCCCCAAACCCCCCGGCACCGGACTAACCCCAAACCCCCTGGCACCAGACTAACCCCAAACCTCCCGGCACCGGACTAACCCCAAAGCCCCCGGCACCGGAATAACCCCAAACCTCCTGGCACCAGACTAACCCCGAACCTCCCAGCACCGGACTAACCCCGAACCCCCCAGCACCAGACTAACCCTGAAGCCCCCTGCACTGGACTAACACCGAACCCCCCGGCACCGGACTAACACCAAACCTCACGACACCAGACTAACCCCAAAACTCCCGGCACCAGACTAACCCTCGAACCACCCCCCCGGAGTAACCCCGAACCTCCTGGCACCGGACTAAGCCCGAACCTCCCGGCACCGGACTAAGCCCGAAGCCCCCGACACCAGACTAACACTGAACTCCCCGGCACCGGACTAACCCCGAACCCCCCGGCACCAGACAAACCCCGAACCCCCCGGCACCGGACTAACCCCGAACCCCCTGGCACCGGACTGACCCTCGAACCCCCCCCCCCCCCCGGACTGACACTGAACCTCCCGGCACCATACTAACCCCGAATCTCCCAGCACCGGACTAACCCCAAACCCCACCGGCACCAGACTAACCCCGAAGCCCCCCACACCAGACTAACCCTGAACCTCCCGGCACCGAACTAACCCCAAACCTCCCTGCACTGGACTAACCCCAAACCTCCCGGCACCGGACTAACCCCTAACCCCCCGGCACCGGAGTAACCCCAAACCTCCCGGCACCAGACTAAACCCGAACCCCCCGGCACCAGACTAATCCTGAAGCCCCCGGCACTGGACTAACACCAAACCCCCCTGCACCGGACTAACACCAAACCTCACAACACCAGACTAACCCCAAACCTCCCGGCACCAGACTAACCCTCGAACCCCCTCCCCCCCGGACTAACCCCGAACCTCCTGGCACCGGACTAACCCCGAACCTCCCAGCACCAGACTAACCCCGAACCCCCCGGCACCGGACTAACCCAGAACCACCTGGCACCGGACTAACCCCGAAGCCCCTGACACCAGACTAACCCCAAACCCCCCGGCACTGGACTAACCCCGAACCCCCCGGCACCAGACAAACCCCGAACCCCCCGGCACCAGACTAACCCCGAACCCCCCGGTACCAGACTAACGCCGAACCCCCCGGCACCGGACTAACCCCGAACCCCCCGGCACCAGACAAACCCCGAACCCCCCGGCACCAGACAAACCCCGAACCCCCCGGCACCAGACAAACCCCGAACCCCCCGGCACCAGACTAACCCCAAACCCCCCGGCACCAAACTAACCCCGAACCCCCCGGCACCGGGCTAACCCAGAACCTCCCAGCACCGGAATAACCCCGAAGCCCCTGACACCAGACTAGCCCCGAACCCCCCGGCACCAGACTAACCCCGAACCCCCCGGCACCGGACTAACCCCGAACCCCCTGGCACCAGACTAACCCCGAACCCCCCGGCACCAGACTAACCCCGAACTCCCCGGCACCGGACTAACCCCGAACCCCCCGGCACCGGACTAACCCCCGAACCCCCCCACCGAAACCCCCGCCACTGGACTAACCCCGAACCTCCCAGCACCGGACTAACCCCGAACCTCTCAGCACCGGACTAACCCCGAACCCCCCGGCACCAGACTAACCCCGAACCCCCCGGCACCGGACGAATCCCGAACCCCCCGGCACCAGACTAACCCCGAACCCCCCGGCACCGGACTAACCCCGAACCCCCCGGCACTGGACTAACCCCGAACCCCCCGGCACCGGACTAACCCCGAACCTCCCGGCACCGGACTAAACCCGAACCCCATGGCACTGGACTAACCCCGAACCCCCCGGCACCGGACTAACCCCGAACCTCCCGGCACCGGACTAACCCTGAACCCCCCGGCACTGGACTAACCCCGAACCCCCCGGCACCGGACTAACCCCGAACCCCCCGGCACCAGACTAACCCCGAACCCCATGGCACCGGACTAACCCCGAACCCCCCGGCACTGGACTAATCCCGAACCCCCCGGCACCGGACTAACCCCCGAACCCCCCGGCACTGGACTAATCCCGAAACCCCCGCCACCGGACTAACCCCGAACCCCCCGGCACCGGACTAACCCCGAACCCCCCGGCACCAGACTAACCCCGAACCCCATGGCACCGGACTAACCCCGAACCCCCCGGCACTGGACTAATCCCGAAACCCCCGCCACCGGACTAACCCCGAACCTCTCGGCACTGGACTAACCCCGAACCCCCCCCCCACCCCGGACTAACCCCGAACCTCCTGGCACCGGGCTAACCCCGAACCTCCCGGCACCGGACTAACCCAGAACCTCCCGGCACCGGACTAACCCCGAACCCCCCAGCACCGGACTGACCCTCGAACCCCCCCCCGGACTAAACCTGAACCTCCCGGCACCAGACTAACCCCGAACCTCCCGGCACCGGACTAACCCCAAACCCCCCCGGCACCAGACTAACCCCGAAGCCCCCGGCACCAGACTAACCCCGAACCTCCCGACACCGAACTAACCCCAAGCCTCCCTGCACCGGACTAACCCCAAACCTCCCGGCACCGGACTAATCCCAAACCCCCGGCACTGGACTAACCCTGAACCCCCCGGCACTGGACTAACAGCGAACCCCCCGGCACCGGACTAACACCAAACCTCACGACACCAGACTAACCCCAAAACTCCCGGCACCAGACTAACCCTCGAAGCACCCCCCCGGAGTAACCCCGAACCTCCTGGCACCGGACTAACCCCGAACCCCCCGACACCAGACAAACCCCGAACCCCCCGGCACTGGACTAACCCCAAACCCCCTGGCACCGGGCTGACCCTCGAACCCCCCCCCGGACTGACACTGAACCTCCCGGCACCAGACTAACCCCGAACCTCCCAGCACCGGACTAACCCTAAACCCCACCGGCACCAGACTAACCCCGAAGCCCCCGGCACCAGACTAACCCCAAACCTCCCTGCACTGGACTAACCCCAAACCTCCCGGCGCCGGACTAACCCCAAACCCCCCGGCACCAGACTAACCCCAAGCCCCCGGCACTGGACTAACCCCGAACCCCCCGGCACCAGACTAATCCTGAAGCCCCCGGCACTGGACTAACACCAAACCCCCCTGCACCGGACTAACACCAAACCTCACAACACCAGACTAACCCCAAACCTCCCGGCACCAGACTAACCCTCGAACCCCTTCCCCCCCGGACTAACCCCAAACCCCCCGGCACCGGACTAACCCCGAACCCCCCGGCACCAGACAAACCCCGAACCCCCCGGCACGACTAACCCCGAACCCCCCGGCACCAGACAAACCCCAAACCCCCCGGCACCAGACTAACCCCGAACCCCCCGGCACCAAACTAACCCCGAACCCCCCGGCACCGGACTAACCCCGAACCCCCCGGCACCGGACTAACCCCGAACCCCCTGGCAACAGACTAACCCCGAACCCCCCGGCACCAGACTAACCCCGAACCCCCCGGCACCGGACTAACCCCTAAACCCCCCCACCGAAACCCCCGCCACCGGACTAACCCCGAACCTCCCGGCACCGGACTAACCCCGAACCTCTCGGCACCGGACTAACCCCGAACCCCCCGGCACCGGACTAACCCCGAACCCCCCGGCACCGGACTAACCCCGAACCCCCTGGCAACAGACTAACCCCGAACCCCCGGCACCGGGCTAACCCCGAACCCCCCGGCACCGGACTAACCCCGAACCCCCCGGCACCGGACTAACCCCTAAACCCCCCCACCGAAACCCCCGCCACCGGACTAACCCCGAACCTCCCGGCACCGGACTAACCCCGAACCTCTCGGCACCGGACTAACCCCGAACCCCCCGGCACCGGACTAACCCCGAACCTCTCGGCACCGGACTAACCCCGAACCCCCCGGCACCGGACTAACCCCGAACCTCCCGGCACCGGACTAACCCCGAACCCCCCGGCACCGGACTAACCCCAAACCCCCCGGCACCGGACTAACCTGAACCCCCCGGCACCAGATGAACCGCGAACCTCCCGACACCAGACTAACTCCAAACCTCCCGGCACCAGACTAACCCCAAACCCCCGGCACCGGACTAACCCCGAACCTCCCGGCACCGGACTAACCCCGAACCCCCCGGCACCGGACTAACCCTGAACACCCTGGCACCGGACTAACCTGAACCCCCCGGCACCAGATGAACCGCGAACCTCCCGACACCAGACTAACTCCAAACCTCCCGGCACCAGACTAACCCCAAACCCCCGGCACCGGACTAAACCCCGGCACCGGATTAATCCCGAACCCCCCGGCACCAGACTAACCCCGAACCTCCCGGCACCGGACTAACCCCGAACCTCCCGGACCCCCCGGCACTGGGCGAACCCCTGGCCCGCACCTGGCCTGCGGCCACCCTGAGTAGATGGCCCAGCTATTCGACGATGAGGCACGTGGCAACCCACGCGGAGAGGTCAGGCTCAGGGACCCTGGTGCCAATTGCGGCATTTGCCAGACTGAGGTCAGCCCAGGGGTCGATCCCGGGACATTCCTAGTCTGTGAGGCTCAATACTCGGGGGGAGGGGGGCATCGCTGCTCTGGGAGTGAATGTTTAAGGTGGTGGATGGGGTGCCAATCAAGCGGGCTGCTTTGTCCTGGATGGTGTCGAGCTTCTTGAGTGTTGTTGGAGCTGCACTCATCCAGGCAAGTGGAGAGTAGTCCATCACACTCCTTACTTGTGCCTTGTAGATGGTGGAAAAGCTTTGGGGAGTCAGGAGGTGAGACACTCGCCGCAGAATACCCAGCCTCTGACCTGCTCTTGTTGCCACAGTATTTATGTGGCTCGTCCAGTTATGTTTCTGGTTAATGGTGACCCCCGGGATGTTGATGGTGGGGGATTTTGTGATGGCAATGCCATTGAATGTCATGGGGCGGTGGTTAGACTCTCGCTTGTTGGAGATAGTCATTGCCTGGCACTTGTGTGGCGCGAATGTAACTTGTCATTTATCAGCCCAAGCCTAAATAATAATAATAATAATAATAAACTTTATTGTCATTGTTAGTGCACAAGTGTTGTCTAAGTCTCCCTGTGTGTGTGTTTGGGTCTCTCTCTCTCTCTGTGTTTGGGTCTCTCTCAGTTTCGGGGTATGTTGATGCTGAGCTCAGGTCGGGGAGACCCCGCTCCGGGGGGTTTAATGATCAGGAGAATCGATCAATTCCAACACTTTGTGTTAACACAGAGTCCAAGAGCTAATTGGCTTTGACGTGAGCCAGCTGCTGGGACAGTCTGTGTACCGCTTCATCCACGCACAGGACTTGAAGCACCTCTGCAAAAGGCACCACAGCTGTAAGTAACCCTGTAACTAATTAAAACCAGATAAACTATCGCTGGGCAGATGGGGTGGGTAGGGGTATGGGGTGGGTGGGTATTGGGTGGGTAGTTGGGGGTGGGGTTTGTGGGGTGGGGTTTTGGGGGGTAGGTTTTGGGTGGGTGGGTGGGGTTGGGATTTGGGGGGTGGGATTTGGGGGCTGGGCTTTGGGGTGAGTGGGTATTGGGTGGGTGTGGGTTTTGGGGGGTGGGTGGGTGGGCTTTGGGGGTGGGTGGGGGTGGGGTTTGGGGTGTTGGTTTGGGGTGTTGGTTTGGGTTGGGGGGGTGGGTGGGTGGGGGTGGGGTTTGGGGTGTTGGTTTGGGGTGGGTGGGGTTTGGGGGGGTGGGTGGGTGGGGGTGGGGTTTGGGGGTTGGGGTTTTGGGTGTGGGTGGGGGTGGGGTGGGTGGGTGGGGTGGGGTTTGGGGTGTTGGTTTGGGGTGGGTGGGGTTTGGGGGGGTGGGTGGGTATGCGGGGTGCATGGGTCCAAGGACTGTATCTGCGCCATTTCCACCTGTGGGAGTTGACGGTTTTTGTGGCCTCTGTTTGTCGACAGTGTTGAAGACAGGGCAGATGTCCAGCGGGCAGTATAGGATGCTGCTCCGGTTCGGAGGTTATATCTGGGTGCAGACAGAAGCGACCGTGGTCTACGAGAGCCAGAGCAAATGGCCGATGTGTGTTGTCTGCGTTAACTACGTATTGAGGTAACATTGATGCCCTCCCCTCCCATCACATCTCCGTCTCCCCCACTCCCAGCCACACGGACCCTCACTGGGGTTAGAATCTTACAGCACAGAAGGAGGCCATTCGGCCCATTGTGCCTGTGCCGGTTCTTTCCCCACAGCCCTGCAAATTTCTCCTTTTCAAGTATTTATCCAATTCCCTTTTGAAAGTTATTATTGAATCTGTGGGTTAATAGATCGAGAGTGGGGTTAATGGACCGAGAGTGGGGTTAATGGTCCGAGAGTGGGGTTACTGGTCCGATAGTGGGGTTAATGGATCGAGAGTGGGGTTACTGGTCCGAGAGTGGGGTTAATGGACCGAGAGTGGGGTTACTGGTCCGATAGTGGGGTTAATGGATCGAGAGTGGGGTTACTGGTCCGAGAGTGGGGTTAATGGATCGAGAGTGGGGTTAATGGTCCGAGAGTGGGGTTAATGGTCCGATATTGGGGTTAATGGACCGAGAGTGGGGCTAATGGTCCGAGAGTGGGGTTATTGGTCCGATATTGGGGTTAATGGTCCGAGAGTGGGGTTAATGGACCGAGAGTGTGGTTAATGGACCAAGAGTGGGGTTAATGGACTGAGAGTGGGGTTAATGGATCGAGAGTGGGGTTACTGGTCCGATAGTGGGGTTAATGGATCGAGAGTGGGGTTACTGGTCCGAGAGTGGGGTTAATGGTCCGAGAGTGAGGTTAATGGACCGAGAGTGGGGGTAATGGTCCGAGAGTGGGGTTAATGGTCCGAGAGTGGGGTTAATGGTCCGAGAGTGGGGTTAATGGACTGAGAGTGGGGTTAATGGACCGAGAGTGGGGTTAATGGTCCGAAAGTGGGGTTAATGGACTGAGAGTGGGGTTAATGGACTGAGAGTGGGGTTAATGGACCGAGAGTGGGGTTAATGGTCCGAGAGTGGGGTTAATGGTCCGAGAGTGGGGTTAATGGACCGAGAGTGGGGTTAATGGTCCGAGAGTGGGGTTACTGGTCCGAGAGTGAGGTTAATGGACCGAGAGTGGGGTTAATGGTCCGAGAGTGGGGTTAATGGTCCGAGAGTGGGGTTAATGGACTGAGAGTGGGGTTAATGGACTGAGAGTGGGGTTAATGGACCGAGAGTGGGGTTAATGGACTGAGAGTGGGGTTAATGGACTGAGAGTGGGGTTAATGGTCCGAGAGTGGGGTTAATGGACCGAGAGTGGGGTTAATGGACCGAGAGTGGGGTTAATGGACTGAGAGTGGGGTTAATGGACCGAGAGTGGGGTTAATGGTCCGAGAGTGGGGTTAATGGTCCGAGAGTGGGGTTAATGGTCCGAGAGTGGGGTTAATGGTCCGAGAGTGGGGTTAATGGACCGAGAGTGGGGTTAATGGACCGAGAGTGGGGTTAATGGACCGAGAGTGGGGTTAATGGTCCGAGAGTGGGGTTAATGGACCGAGAGTGGGGTTAATGGACTGAGAGTGGGGTTAATGGACCGAGAGTGTGGTTAATGGACCGAGAGTGGGGTTAATGGACTGAGAGTGGGGTTAATGGATCGAGAGTGGGGTTACTGGTCCGATAGTGGGGTTAATGGATCGAGAGTGGGGTTACTGGTCCGAGAGTGGGGTTAATGGTCCGAGAGTGAGGTTAATGGACCGAGAGTGGGGTTAATGGTCCGAGAGTAGGGTTAATGGTCCGAGAGTGGGGTTAATGGTCCGAGAGTGGGGTTAATGGTCCGAGAGTGGGGTTAATGGACTGAGAGTGGTGTTAATGGACCGAGAGTGGGGTTAATGGTCCGAGAGTGGGGTTAATGGACTGAGAGTGGGGTTAATGGACTGAGAGTGGGGTTAATGGACCGAGAGTGGGGTTAATGGTCCGAGAGTGGGGTTAATGGTCCGAGAGTGGGGTTAATGGACCGAGAGTGGGGTTAATGGTCCGAGAGTGGGGTTACTGGTCCGAGAGTGAGGTTAATGGACCGAGAGTGGGGTTAATGGTCCGAGAGTGGGGTTAATGGTCCGAGAGTGGGGTTAATGGTCCGAGAGTGGGGTTAATGGACTGAGAGTGGGGTTAATGGACCGAGAGTGGGGTTAATGGACCGAGAGTGGGGTTAATGGACTGAGAGTGGGGTTAATGGACTGAGAGTGGGGTTAATGGTCCGAGAGTGGGGTTAATGGACCGAGAGTGGGGTTAATGGACGGAGAGTGGGGTTAATGGACGGAGAGTGGGGTTAATGGACCGAGAGTGGGGTTAATGGACCGAGAGTGGGGTTAATGGACCGAGAGTGGGGTTAATGGACCGAGAGTTGGGTTAATGGTCCGAAAGTGGGGTTAATGGACCGAGAGTGGGGTTAATGGACGGAGAGTGGGGTTAATGGACGGAGAGTGGGGTTAATGGACCGAGAGTGGGGTTAATGGACCGAGAGTGGGGTTAATGGACCGAGAGTGGGGTTAATGGTCCGAGAGTGGGGTTAATGGTCCGAGAGTGGGGTTAATGGTCCGAGAGTGGGGTTAATGGACCGAGAGGTGGGGTTAATGGACCGAGAGTGGGGTTAATGGACCGAGAGTGGGGTTAATGGTCCGAGAGTGAGGTTAGTGGTCCGAGAGTGGGTTAATGGTCCGAGAGTGGGGTTAATGGTCCGAGAGTGGGGTTAATGGACCGAGAGTGGGGTTAATGGACCGAGAGTGGGGTTAATGGACCGAGAGAGTAGGGGGTTAATGGGACCGAGAGTGGGGTTAATGGACCGAGAGTGGGGTTAATGGTCCGAGAGTGCGGTTAATGGTCCGAGAGTGGGGTTAATGGTCCGAGAGTGGGGTTAATGGACCGAGAGTGGGGTTAATGGACCGAGAGTGGGGTTAATGGACCGAGAGTGGGGTTACTGGTCCGAGAGTGAGGTTAGTGGTCCGAGAGTGGGGTTAATGGACCGAGAGTGGGTTAATGGACCGAGAGTGGGGTTAATGGTCCGAGAGTGGGGTTAATGGACCGAGAGTGGGGTTAATGGTCCGAGAGTGGGGTTAATGGTCCGAGAGTGGGGTTAATGGTCCGAGAGTGGGGTTAATGGTCCGAGAGTGGGGTTAATGGTCCGAGAGTGGGGTTAATGGACCGAGAGTGGGGTTAATGGACCGAGAGTGGGGTTAATGGTCCGAGAGTGGGGTTAATGGTCCGAGAGTGGGGTTAATGGACCGAGAGTGGGGTTAATGGACCGAGAGTGGGGTTAATGGTCCGAGAGTGGTGTTAATGGTCCGAGAGTGGGGTTAATGGACCGAGAGTGGGGTTAATGGACCGAGAGTGGGGTTAATGGACCGAGAGTGGGGTTAATGGTCCGAAAGTGGGGTTAATGGACCGAGAGTGGGGTTAATGGACGGAGAGTGGGGTTAATGGACCGAGAGTGGGGTTAATGGACCGAGAGTGGGGTTAATGGACCGAGAGTGGGGTTAATGGTCCGAGAGTGGGGTTAATGGTCCGAGAGTGGGGTTAATGGTCCGAGAGTGGGGTTAATGGACCGAGAGTGGGGTTAATGGACCGAGAGTGGGGTTAATGGACCGAGAGTGGGGTTAATGGTCCGAGAGTGAGGTTAGTGGTCCGAGAGTGGGGTTAATGGTCCGAGAGTGGGGTTAATGGTCCGAGAGTGGGTTAATGGACCGAGAGTGGGGGTTAATGGACCGAGAGTGGGGGTTAATGGACCGAGAGTGGGGTTAATGGACCGAGAGTGGGGTTAATGGTCCGAGAGTGCGGTTAATGGTCCGAGAGTGGGTTAATGGTCCGAGAGTGGGGTTAATGGTCCGAGAGTGGGGTTAATGGACCGAGAGTGGGGTTAATGGACCGAGAGTCGGGTTAATGGACCAAGAGTGGGGTTAATGGTCCGAGAGTGAGGTTAGTGGTCCGAGAGTGGGGTTAATGGTCCGAGAGAGTGGGGTTAATGGACCGAGAGTGGGGTTAATGGTCCGAGAGTGGGGGTTAATGGACCGAGAGTGGGGTTAATGGACCGAGAGTGGGGGTTAATGGTCCGAGAGTGGGGGTTAATGGACCGAGAGTGGGGTTAATGGTCCGAGAGTGGGGTTAATGGTCCGAGAGTGGGGTTAATGGTCCGAGAGTGGGGTTAATGGTCCGAGAGTGGGGTTAATGGTCCGAGAGTGGGGTTAATGGACCGAGAGTGGGGTTAATGGAACCTGAGAGTGGGGTTAATGGTCCGAGAGTGGGGTTAATGGTCCGAGAGTGGGGTTAATGGACCGAGAGTGGGGTTAATGGACCGAGAGTGGGGTTAATGGTCCGAGAGTGGTGTTAATGGTCCGAGAGTGGGGATAATGGTCCGAGAGTGGGGTTAATGGTCCGAGAGTGGGGTTAATGGTCCGAGAGTGGGGTTAATGGACCGAGAGTGGGGTTAATGGTCCGAGAGTGGGGTTAATGGACCGAGAGTGGGGTTAATGGTCCGAGAGTGGGGTTAATGGACCGAGAGTGGGGTTAATGGTCCGAGAGTGGGGTTAATGGTCCGAGAGTGGGGTTAATGGTCCGAGAGTGGGGTTAATGGACCGAGAGTGGGGTTAATGGACCGAGAGTGGGGTTAATGGACCGAGAGTGGGGTTAATGGTCCGAGAGTGAGGTTAGTGGTCCGAGAGTGGGGTTAATGGTCCGAGAGTGGGGTTAATGGACCGAGAGTGGGGTTAATGGTCCGAGAGTGGGGTTAATGGACCGAGAGTGGGGTTAATGGACCGAGAGTGGGGTTAATGGTCCGAGAGTGGGGTTAATGGACCGAGAGTGGGGTTAATGGACCGAGAGTGGGGTTAATGGACCGAGAGTGGGGTTAATGGTCCGAGAGTGGGGTTAATGGTCCGAGAGTGGGGTTAATGGTCCGAGAGTGGGGTTAATGGTCCGAGAGTGGGGTTAATGGTCCGAGAGTGGGGTTAATGGTCCGAGAGTGGGGTTAATGGACCGAGAGTGGGGTTAATGGACCGAGAGTGGGGTTAATGGTCCGAGAGTGGGGTTAATGGTCCGAGAGTGGGGTTAATGGACCGAGAGTGGGGTTAATGGACCGAGAGTGGGGTTAATGGTCCGAGAGTGGGGTTAATGGTCCGAGAGTGGGGTTAATGGTCCGAGAGTGGGGTTAATGGTCCGAGAGTGGGGGTTAATGGTCCGAGAGTGGGGTTAATGGACCGAGAGTGGGGTTAATGGTCCGAGAGTGGGGTTAATGGTCCGAGAGTGGGGTTAATGGACCGAGAGTGGGGTGAATGGACCGAGAGTGGGGTTAATGGTCCGAGAGTGGGGTTAATGGACCGAGAGTGGGGTTAATGGTCCGAGAGTGAGGTTAGTGGTCCGAGAGTGGGGTTAATGGTCCGAGAGTGGGGTTAATGGTCCGAGAGTGGGGTTAATGGACCGAGAGTGGGGTTAATGGTCCGAGAGTGGGGTTAATGGTCCGAGAGTGGGGTTAATGGACCGAGAGTGGGGTTAATGGACCGAGAGTGGGGTTAATGGTCCGAGAGTGGGGTTAATGGACCGAGAGTGGGGTTAATGGACCGAGAGTGGGGTTAATGTTTCGAGAGTGGGGTTAATGGTCCGAGAGTGGGGTTAATGGTTCGAGAGTGGGGTTAATGGTCCGAGAGTGGTGTTAATGGTCCGAGAGTGGGGTTAAAAGTCCGAGAGTGGGGTTAATGGACCGAGAGTGGGGTTAATGGTCCGAGAGTGGGGTTAATGGATCGAGAGTGGGGTTAATGGAGGGCGAAGTTCCGGCCCGGATATTGACGGTCTGCATTTCCCTTGCAGCAGCCCCGAGCAGCCGGGGATGGTGTTCTCCGTGGAGCAGACTGAACCCCGCTTCGAGCACGACCCTGGGGGATGGCAAGCGAGGTTTCCCACGGGTGCCGTGCTCCCCGGGGACACTCAATGTCTCTGCACCGATCCACCGGACAGGCCAGAGCTCGGTGACGCTGCTACTCTCAGCTGCAGAATTAGAGGTAAGGAGTCGTCGACAACACAGGGAAGATTCTAGTCGGGGGTGGGGGTGACGGGGAGAGCAGGGATGGGGTTTGGCGGAGAGACGGGGAGAGCAGGGATGGGGTATGGGGGAGACGGGGAGAGCAGGGATGGGGTTTGGGGGAGACGGGTAGAGCAGGGATGGGGTTTGGCGGAGACGGGGAGAGCAGGGATGGGGTTTGGGGGAGACGGGGAGAGCAGGGATGGGGTTTGGGGGAGACGGGGAGAGCAGGGATGGGGTTTGGGGGAGAGATGGGGAGAGCAGGGATGGGGTTGAGGGGAGACGGGGAGAGCAGGGATGGGGTTTGGGGGAGAGACGGGGAGAGTAGGGATGGGGTTTGGGGGAGACGGGGAGAGTAGGGATGGGGTTTGGGGGAGAGACGGGGAGAGCAGGGATGGGGTTGGGGGGAGACGGGGAGAGCAGGGATGGGGTTTGCGGGAGACGGGGAGAGCAGGGATGGGGTTTGCGGGAGACGGGGAGAGCAGGGATGGGGTTGGGGGGAGACGGGGAGAGTAGGGATGGGGTTTGGGGGAGACGGGGAGAGTAGGGATGGGGTTGGGGGAGACGGGGAGAGTAGGGATGGGGTTTGAGGGAGACGGGGAGAGTAGGGATGGGGTTTGGGGGAGACGGGGAGAGTAGGGATGGGGTTGGGGGAGACGGGGAGAGTAGGGATGGGGTTTGGGGGAGACGGGGAGAGCAGGGATGGGGTTTGGGGGAGACGGGGAGAGTAGGGATGGGGTTTGAGGGAGACGGGGAGAGCAGGGATGGGGTTTGGGGGAGACGGGGAGAGCAGGGATGGGGTTTGGGGGGAGAGATGGGGAGAGCAGGGATGGGGTTTGGGGGAGACGGGGAGAGCAGGGATGGGGTTGGGGGAGACGGGGAGAGCAGGGATGGGGTTTGGGGGAGACGGGGAGAGCAGGGATGGTGTTTGGGGAGACGGGGAGAGCAGGGATGGGGTTGGGGAGACGGGGAGAGTAGGGATGGGGTTTGGGGGAGACGGGGAGAGTAGGGATGGGGTTTGGGGAGACGGGGAGAGCAGGGATGGGGTTTGGGGGAGACGGGGAGAGTAGGGATGGGGTTTGGGGGAGACGGGGAGAGTAGGGATGGGGTTTGGGGGAGACGGGGAGAGTAGGGATGGGGTTTGGGGGGAGACGGGGAGAGTAGGGATGGGGTTTGGGGGAGACGGGGAGAGTAGGGATGGGGTTTGGGGGAGACGGGGAGAGTAGGGATGGGGTTTGAGGGAGACGGGGAGAGCAGGGATGGGGTTTGGGGGAGACGGGGAGAGTAGGGATGGGGTTTGGGGGAGACGGGGAGAGTAGGGATGGGGTTTGGGGGAGACGGGGAGAGTAGGGATGGGGTTTGGGGGGAGACGGGGAGAGTAGGGATGGGGTTTGGGGGAGACGGGGAGAGTAGGGATGGGGTTTGGGGGAGACGGGGAGAGTAGGGATGGGGTTTGGGGGAGACGGGGAGAGTAGGGATGGGGTTTGAGGGAGACGGGGAGAGCAGGGATGGGGTTTGGGGGAGACGGGGAGAGTAGGGATAGGGTTTGGGGGAGACGGGGAGAGCAGGGATGGGGTTTGGGGGAGACGGGGAGAGCAGGGATGGGGTTTGGGGGAGACGGGGAGAGTAGGGATGGGGTTTGGGGGAGACGGGGAGAGCAGGGATGGGGTTTGGGGAGACGGGGAGAGCAGGGATGGGGTTTGGGGGAGACGGGGAGAGTAGGGATGGGGTTTGAGGGAGACGGGGAGAGCAGGGATGGGGTTTGGGGGAGACGGGGAGAGCAGGGATGGGGTTTGGGGGAGACGGGGAGAGTAGGGATGGGGTTTGAGGGAGACGGGGAGAGCAGGGATGGGGTTTGGGGGAGACGGGGAGAGTAGGGATGGGGTTTGAGGGAGACGGGGAGAGCAGGGATGGGGTTTGGGGGAGACGGGGAGAGCAGGGATGGGGTTTGGGGGAGACGGGGAGAGTAGGGATGGGGTTTGGGGGGAGACGGGGAGAGTAGGGATGGGGTTTGGGGGAGACGGGGAGAGTAGGGATGGGGTTTGGGGGAGACGGGGATAGCAGGGATGGGGTTTGGGGGAGACGGGGAGAGCAGGGATGGGCTTTGGGGGAGACGGGGAGAGTAGGGATGGGGTTGGGGGAGACGGGGAGAGCAGGGATGGGGTTTGGGGGAGACGGGGAGAGCAGGGATGGGGTTTGGGGGAGACGGGGAGAGTAGGGATGGGGTTTGAGGGAGACGGGGAGAGCAGGGGATGGGGTTTGGGGGAGACGGGGAGAGCAGGGATGGGGTTTGGGGGAGACGGGGAGAGTAGGGATGGGGTTTGGGGGAGACGGGGAGAGCAGGGATGGTGTTGGGGGAGACGGGGAGAGTAGGGATGGGGTTTGGGGGAGACGGGGAGAGTAGGGATGGGGTTTGAGGGAGACGGGGAGAGCAGGGATGGGGTTTGGGGGAGACGGGGAGAGCAGGGATGGGGTTTGGGGGAGACGGGGAGAGTAGGGATGGGGTTTGAGGGAGACGGGGAGAGCAGGGATGGGGTTTGGGGAGACGGGGAGAGTAGGGATGGGGTTTGGGGGAGACAGGGAGAGTAGGGATGGGGTTTGTGGGAGACGGGGAGAGTAGGGATGGGGTTTGGGGGAGATGGGGAGAGTAGGGATGGGGTTTGAGGGAGACGGGGAGAGCAGGGATGGGGTTTGGGGGAGACGGGGAGAGTAGGGATGGGGTTTGGGGGAGACGGGGAGAGCAGGGATGGGGTTTGGGGGAGACAGGGAGAGTAGGGATGGGGTTTGGGGGAGACGGGGAGAGTAGGGATGGGGTTTGAGGGAGACGGGGAGAGCAGGGATGGGGTTTGGGGGAGACGGGGAGAGTAGGGATGGGGTTTGAGGGAGACGGGGAGAGCAGGGATGGGGTTTGGGGGAGACGGGGAGAGCAGGGATGGTGTTTGGGGGAGACGGGGAGAGCAGGGATGGGGTTTGGGGGAGACGGGGAGAGCAGGGATGGGGTTGGGGGAGACGGGGAGAGCAGGGATGGGGTTGGGGGAGACGGGGAGAGCAGGGATGGGGTTTGGGGGAGAAGGGGAGAGCAGGGATGGGGTTTGGGGGAGACGGGGAGAGCAGGGATGGGGTTTGGGGGAGACGGGGAGAGCAGGGATGGGGTTTGGGGGAGACGGGGAGAGCAGGGATGGGGTTTGGGGGAGACGGGGAGAGCAGGGATGGGGGTTGGGGGAGACGGGGAGAGCAGGGATGGGGTTTGAGGGAGACGGGGAGAGCAGGGATGGGGTTGGGGGAGACGGGGAGAGCAGGGATGGGGTTGGGGGAGACGGGGAGAGCAGGGATGGGGTTTGGGGGAGACGGGGAGAGCAGGGATGGGGTTTGGGGGAGACGGGGAGAGCAGGGATGGGGTTGGGGGAGACGGGGAGAGCAGGGATGGGGTTGGGGGAGACGGGGAGAGTAGGGATGGGGTTTGGGGGAGACGGGGAGAGCAGGGATGGGGGTTGGGGGAGACGGGGAGAGCAGGGATGGGGTTTGAGGGAGACGGGGAGAGTAGGGATGGGGTTGGGGGAGACGGGGAGAGTAGGGATGGGGTTTGGGGGAGACGGGGAGAGCAGGGATGGGGTTTGAGGGAGACGGGGAGAGTAGGGATGGGGTTTGGGGGAGACGGGGAGAGTAGGGATGGGGTTTGGGGGAGACGGGGAGAGCAGGGATGGGGTTTGAGGGAGACGGGGAGAGTAGGGATGGGGTTTGGGGGAGACGGGGAGAGCAGGGATGGGGTTTGGGGGGAGAGACGGGGAGAGCAGGGATGGGGTTTGGGGGGAGAGACGGGGAGAGCAGGGATGGGGTTTGGGGGAGACGGGGAGAGCAGGGATGGGGTTTGGGGGAGACGGGGAGAGCAGGGATGGGGTTTGGGGGAGACGGGGAGAGCAGGGATGGGGTTTGGGGGAGACGGGGAGAGCAGGGATGGGGTTTGAGGGAGACGGGGAGAGTAGGGATGGGGTTTGGGGGAGACGGGGAGAGCAGGGATGGGGTTTGAGGGAGACGGGGAGAGCAGGGATGGGGTTTGGGGGAGACGGGGAGAGTAGGGATGGGGTTTGGGGGAGACGGGGAGAGCAGGGATGGGGTTTGGGGGAGACGGGGAGAGTAGGGATGGGGTTTGGGGGAGACGGGGAGAGTAGGGATGGGGTTTGGGGGAGACGGGGAGAGCAGGGATGGGGTTTGGGGGAGACGGGGAGAGCAGGGATGGGGTTTGAGGGAGACGGGGAGAGTAGGGATGGGGTTTGGGGGAGACGGGGAGAGCAGGGATGGGGTTTGAGGGAGACGGGGAGAGCAGGGATGGGGTTTGGGGGAGACGGGGAGAGCAGGGATGGGGTTTGGGGGAGACGGGGAGAGCAGGGATGGGGTTTGAGGGAGAGACGGGGAGAGTAGGGATGGGGTTTGGGGGAGACGGGGAGAGTAGGGATGGGGTTTGGGGGAGACGGGGAGAGTAGGGATGGGGTTTGGGGGAGACGGGGAGAGTAGGGATGGGGTTTGAGGGAGACGGGGGAGAGTAGGGATGGGGGTTGGGGGAGACGGGGAGAGCAGGGATGGGGTTTGGGGGAGACGGGGAGAGTAGGGATGGGGTTTGAGGGAGACGGGGAGAGTAGGGATGGGGTTTGAGGGAGACGGGGAGAGTAGGGATGGGGTTTGGGGGAGACGGGGAGAGTAGGGATGGGGTTTGGGGGAGACGGGGAGAGCAGGGATGGGGGTTGGGGGAGACGGGGAGAGCAGGGATGGGGTTTGAGGGAGACGGGGAGAGCAGGGATGGGGTTTGGGGGAGACGGGGAGAGCAGGGATGGGGTTGGGGGAGACGGGGAGAGTAGGGATGAGGTTTGGGGGAGACGGGGAGAGCGGGGATGGGGTTTGGGGGAGACGGGGAGAGTAGGGATGGGGTTTGGGGGAGACGGGGAGAGTAGGGATGGGGTTGGGGGAGACGGGGAGAGTAGGGATGGGGTTTGGGGGAGACGGGGAGAGCAGGGATGGGGTTGGGGGAGACAGGGAGAGTAGGGATGGGGTTGGGGGAGACGGGGAGAGTAGGGATGGGGTTGGGGAGACGGGGAGAGCAGGGATGGGGTTGGGGGAGACGGGGAGAGTAGGGATGGGGTTTGGGGGAGACGGGGAGAGCAGGGATGGGGTTGGGGGAGACAGGGAGAGTAGGGATGGGGTTGGGGGAGATGGGGAGAGTAGGGATGGGGTTGGGGGAGACGGGGAGAGCAGGGATGGGGTTTGAGGGAGACGGGGAGAGCAGGGATGGGGTTGGGGGAGACAGGGAGAGTAGGGATGGGGTTGGGGAGACAGGGAGAGCAGGGATGGGGTTTGGGGGAGACGGGGAGAGCAGGGATGGGGGTTGGGGGAGACGGGGAGAGTAGGGATGGGGTTTGGGGGAGACGGGGAGAGTAGGGATGGGGTTTGGGGGAGACGGGGAGAGCAGGGATGGGGTTTGGGGGAGACGGGGAGAGCAGGGATGGGGTTTGAGGGAGACGGGGAGAGTAGGGATGGGGTTGGGGGAGACGGGGAGAGCAGGGATGGGGTTGGGGGAGACGGGGAGAGCAGGGATGGGGTTTGGGGGAGACGGGGAGAGTAGGGATGGGGTTGGGGGAGACGGGGAGAGTAGGGATGGGGTTGGGGGAGACGGGGAGAGTAGGGATGGGGTTTGGGGGAGACGGGGAGAGTAGGGATGGGGTTGGGGGAGACGGGGAGAGCAGGGATGGGGTTGGGGGAGACGGGGAGAGCAGGGATGGGGTTTGGGGGAGACGGGGAGAGTAGGGATGGGGTTGGGGGAGACGGGGAGAGTAGGGATGGGGTTGGGGGAGACGGGGAGAGCAGGGATGGGGTTGGGGGAGACGGGGAGAGTAGGGATGGGGTTTGGGGGAGACGGGGAGAGTAGGGATGGGGTTGGGGGAGACGGGGAGAGCAGGGATGGGGTTGGGGGAGACGGGGAGAGCAGGGATGGGGTTGGGGGAGACGGGGAGAGCAGGGATGGGGTTGGGGGAGACGGGGAGAGCAGGGATGGGGTTTGAGGGAGACGGGGAGAGCAGGGATGGGGTTGGGGGAGACAGGGAGAGCAGGGATGGGGTTTGGGGAGACGGGGAGAGTAGGGATGGGGTTTGGGGGAGACGGGGAGAGTAGGGATGGGGTTGGGGGAGACGGGGAGAGCAGGGATGGGGTTGGGGGAGACGGGGAGAGCAGGGATGGGGTTTGAGGGAGACGGGGAGAGCAGGGATGGGGTTGGGGGAGACAGGGAGAGTAGGGATGGGGTTGGGGAGACAGGGAGAGCAGGGATGGGGTTTGGGGAGACGGGGAGAGTAGGGATGGGGTTTGGGGGAGACGGGGAGAGTAGGGATGGGGTTTGGGGAGACGGGGGAGAGCAGGGATGGGGTTTGAGGGAGACGGGGAGAGTAGGGATGGGGTTTGAGGGAGACGGGGAGAGCAAGGATGGGGTTTGGGGGAGAGAGCCGGCAGCGTCTGCTCCTAATTCCAGTCTTTCTCTTGCTGTTGCAGGGGTCCAGTGGTGTGACACAGCTCTCCACACCCATCGGCCACTCCCGTCTGTGGCGACTGAAGCTGGACTCTGGTCCCAAGGGTTGGGGGATGAAAGCTCTCGAATCCCTGGCCGGGGGAGTGAGGCTGGCCTGACCCTCGGACCTCACTCCTCGTTCTCAGTACCCGTCAGTGGTGCCCTCACTGGGGTAAGTCAAAGCTTCCAATCATTGAGTTAGCTCATCTCAAGTGGGATGGGGATGTGGTGACATCACCGGGGACCTGGAGTCCCTGCTCATGCCCAGCGCCCAGTGATCGGACAGTCTCCGTGTGTGAGACTGTCGGACGGGTTGTATGTTAGTGGTGCTTCACTCCATGGCCAAACATCCTGCGAGGGCTTGGGCGAGACTTTGCTCGAGGATCTGGCACCCCAGTGAGACTTGGCACCTCTGGGGGCGACTGATCGACTGAAAAAATTCGGCGTCAGTGAGCCTTTGCAGTTTTTCCTCGTTTTGTTCTCCGCGCTGTTATCGCACGGCCCGCGCGAAGAGCCAGTAACGTGAAGGCACTGGAGATTCCCTGCTCCGAGGACCCGGGACCTCAGGGAGCGAGTATCCAGCGACCATCACCTGTCGCCAGGTACGGACCGGACGGAGCTCGGGGTGTGATGCCTCTCATGGTGCAACATGCCGTCGCCGCTCGCTCAGGGAGATTGTGTGGGTGTCGGAGTCAGTGGAACCTGTAGTCCCAGCAAGGAATCCGCGCTGAGGAGGGGTGAAGGGAGTGTGGGAGGCTCAGGGAGTTGTTGGTGAGCAGGTTGGGGAGATAGGAACAGGAGGAGGCCATTCAGCCCCTCAAGCCTGTGCCGCCCTCCATGGCTGCTCTGGGTGATGTCTTTTCCTTTGTGTGCAGGGTGCGTTTGTCGATCAGGATCTTGACACTTTGGCCCCGTTTATTCCAATGAAAGATGAAGATTTCCAGCTGGCTTACATCGACAATCAGCAGCTGCAAGCTGTCCCAGGACACCAGACCTTGCCCCAGCGGGGAGCCCACGAGGCTGACAGGTACTGCCCAGCCCCCTGCCCACCCCGTCACACGTACCCCGGTCACACGGACCCTGCACCCCATCGCAGCCCCCAACTCCTTCACCAATGACCACAGGGGGCGTAATTAATTCTGAGGATGATGGCGTCGCTGGCAAGGCCGCCATTTGTTGCCCTTCCCTCGATGCCCTGGGAAGGTGGGGACGAGCCGCCTCCTTGAGGGGCTGCAATCCGAGTGGTCAAGGTGCTCCCAGGGTGGTGAGGCGCTGAGCGGGAATGTCGCTGTCTGTGGTCAGTCGGTCAGTAACGCTATGGTCACTCCTGCAGGTTCTCTCCGGGCAGTGTTTGGGACTCGAGCTCCCAGCGTGGGATGAAGAGAAGCCATCAGACGGACTTCACCTGCGACCTCGTCGTGGTAAGTCGGGGGTGGGGGAGGAATTAGCCCCTCGCTGCAGAGCGAGGTCACGCCCAGTCCCGTCACCCGGTGACCCGCGAGCGAGGTCGCACCCAGTCCCGTCACTCACTGACCCGCGAGCGAGGTCACGCCCAGTCCCGTCACCCGGTGACCCGCGAGCGAGGCCGCGCCCAGTCCCGTCACCCGGTGACCCGCGAGCGAGGTCGCACCCAGTCCCGTCACTCACTGACCCGCGAGCGAGGTCGCACCCAGTCTCGTCACTCACTGACCTGCGAGCGAGGTCACGCCCAGTCCCGTCACCCGGTGACCCGCGAGCGAGGTCACGCCCAGTCTCGTCACTCACTGACCTGCGAGCGAGGTCGTGCTCAGTCCCGTCGCCCGGTGACCCGCGAGCGAGGTCACGCTCAGTCCCGTCGCCCGGTGACCCGCGAGCGAGGTCACGCTCAGTCCCGTCACTCACTGACCCGCAGGCGAGGTCGCACCCAGTCTCGTCACTCACTGACCTGCGAGCGAGGCAGCGCTCAGTCCCGTCGCCCGGTGACCCGCGAGCGAGGTCACGCCCAGTCCCGTCACTCACTGACCTGCGAGCGAGGCCGCGCTCAGTCCCGTCACCCGGTGACCCGCGAGCGAGGTCGCACCCAGTCTCGTCACTCACTGACCCGCGAGCGAGGTCACACCCAGTCCCGTCGCCCGGTGACCCGCGAGCGAGGTCGCACCCAGTCCCGTCACTCACTGACCCGCAGGCGAGGTCGCGCCCAGTCTCATCACCCGGTGACCCGCGAGCGAGGTTGCACGCAGTCCCGTCACTCACTGACCCGCAGGCGAGGTCGCGCCCAGTCCCGTCACCCGGTGACCCGCGAGCGAGGTCGCACCCAGTCCCGTCACTCACTGACCCGCAGACGAGGTCGCGCCCAGTCCCGTCACCCGGTGACCCGCGAGCGAGGCCGCGCTCAGTCCCGTCACCCGGTGACCCGCGAGCGAGGCCGCGCTCAGTCCCGTCACCCGGTGACCCGCGAGCGAGGCCGCGCTCAGTCCCGTCGCCCAGTGACCCGCGAGCGAGGTCGCACCCAGTCCCGTCACCCGGTGACCCGCGAGCGAGGTCGCACCCAGTCCCGTCACCCGGTGACCCGCGAGCGAGGTCGCACCCAGTCCCGTCGCCCAGTGACCCGCGAGCGAGGCCGCGCTCAGTCCCGTCGCCCAGTGACCCGCGAGCAAGGTCGCACCCAGTCCCGTCACTCACTGACCCGCAGGCGAGGTCGCGCCCAGTCTCGTCACTCACTGAACCGCGAGCGAGGTCGCACCCAGTCCCGTCGCCCGGTGACCCGCGAGCGAGGTCGCACCCAGTCCCGTCACCCGGTGACCCGCGAGCGAGGTCGCACCCAGTCCCGTCACCCGGTGACCCGCGAGCGAGGTCGCACCCAGTCCCGTCGCCCGGTGACCCGCGAGCGAGGTCGCACCCAGTCCCGTCGCCCGGTGACCCGCGAGCGAGGTCGCACCCAGTCCCGTCACCCGGTGACCCGCGAGCGAGGTCGCGCCCAGTCCCGTCACCCGGTGACCCGCGAGCGAGGTCACGCCCAGTCCCGTCACCCGGTGACCCGCGAGCGAGGTCACGCTCAGTCCCGTCACCCGGTGACCCGCGAGCGAGGTCACGCTCAGTCCCGTCACCCGGTGACCCGCGAGCGAGGTCACGCCCATTCCCGTCACCCGGTGACCCGCGTGCGAGGTCGCGCTCAGTCCCGTCACCCGGTGACCCGCGAGGGAGGTCGCGCCCAGTCCCGTCACCCGGTGACCCGCGAGCGAGGTCGTGCCCTGTCCTGTCACCCGGTGACCCGCGAGCGAGGCCGCGCTCAGTCCCGTCACCCGGTGACCAGCGAGCGAGGTCGCGCCCAGTCCCATCAATCAGTGACCCGTGAGCGAGGCCGCGCTCAGTCCCGTCACCCGGTGACCCGCAGGCGAGGTCGCACCCAGTCTCATCACTCACTGACCTGCGAGC
Source organism: Somniosus microcephalus (assembly GCF_052327205.1). Classification (NCBI taxonomy): domain Eukaryota; kingdom Metazoa; phylum Chordata; class Chondrichthyes; order Squaliformes; family Somniosidae; genus Somniosus; species Somniosus microcephalus. The sequence continues at coordinate 180,663,326 of NC_140998.1, forward strand.
GAGGCAGCGCTCAGTCCCGTCGCCCGGTGACCCGCGAGCGAGGTCACGCCCAGTCCCGTCACTCACTGACCTGCGAGCGAGGCCGCGCTCAGTCCCGTCACCCGGTGACCCGCGAGCGAGGTCGCACCCAGTCTCGTCACTCACTGACCCGCGAGCGAGGTCACGCCCAGTCCCGTCGCCCGGTGACCCGCGAGCGAGGTCGCACCCAGTCCCGTCACTCACTGACCCGCAGGCGAGGTCGCGCCCAGTCCCGTCACCCGGTGACCCGCGAGCGAGGTTGCACCCAGTCCCGTCACTCACTGACCCGCAGGCGAGGTCGCGCCCAGTCCCGTCACCCGGTGACCCGCGAGCGAGGTCGCACCCAGTCCCGTCACTCACTGACCCGCAGGCGAGGTCGCGCCCAGTCCCGTCACCCGGTGACCCGCGAGCGAGGCCGCGCTCAGTCCCGTCACCCGGTGACCCGCGAGCGAGGCCGCGCTCAGTCCCGTCACCCGGTGACCCGCGAGCGAGGCCGCGCTCAGTCCCGTCGCCCGGTGACCCGCGAGCGAGGTCGCACCCAGTCCCGTCACCTGGTGACCCGCGAGCGAGGTCGCACCCAGTCCCGTCACCCGGTGACCCGCGAGCGAGGTCGCACCCAGTCCCGTCGCCCAGTGACCCGCGAGCGAGGCCGCGCTCAGTCCCGTCGCCCAGTGACCCGCGAGCAAGGTCGCACCCAGTCCCGTCACCCACTGACCCGCAGGCGAGGTCGCGCCCAGTCTCGTCACTCACTGACCCGCGAGCGAGGTCGCACCCAGTCCCGTCGCCCGGTGACCCGCGAGCGAGGTCGCACCCAGTCCCGTCACCCGGTGACCCGCGAGCGAGGTCGCACCCAGTCCCGTCACCCGGTGACCCGCGAGCGAGGTCGCACCCAGTCCCGTCACCCGGTGACCCGCGAGCGAGGTCGCACCCAGTCCCGTCGCCCGGTGACCCGCGAGCGAGGTCGCACCCAGTCCCGTCGCCCGGTGACCCGCGAGCGAGGTCGCACCCAGTCCCGTCACCCGGTGACCCGCGAGCGAGGTCACGCCCAGTCCCGTCACCCGGTGACCCGCGAGCGAGGTCACGCTCAGTCCCGTCACCCGGTGACCCGCGAGCGAGGTCACGCTCAGTCCCGTCACCCGGTGACCCGCGAGCGAGGTCACGCCCATTCCCGTCACCCGGTGACCCGCGAGCGAGGTCACGCTCAGTCCCGTCACCCGGTGACCCGCGAGCGAGGCCACGCCCATTCCCGTCACCCGGTGACCCGCGAGCGAGGCCGCGCTCAGTCCCGTCACCCGGTGACCCGCGAGCGAGGTCGCGCTCAGTCCCGTCACCCGGTGACCCGCGAGCGAGGTCGCGCCCAGTCCCGTCACCCGGTGACCCGCGAGCGAGGTCGTGCCCTGTCCTGTCACCCGGTGACCCGCGAGCGAGGCCGCGCTCAGTCCCGTCACCCGGTGACCAGCGAGCGAGGTCGCGCCCAGTCCCATCAATCAGTGACCCGTGAGCGAGGTCGCGCCCAGTCCCGTCACCCGGTGACCCGCGAGCGAGGTCGCGCCCAGTCCCATCAATCAGTGACCCGTGAGCAACGTCACGCTCAGTCCCGTCACCCGGTGACCCGCGAGCGAGGTCGCGCCCAGTCCCATCAATCAGTGACCCGTGAGCGAGGTCGCGCCCAGTCCCGTCACCCACTGACCCGCAGGCGAGGTCGCGCCCAGTCTCGTCACTCACTGACCCGCGAGCGAGGTCGCACCCAGTCCCGTCGCCCGGTGACCCGCGAGCGAGGTCGCACCCAGTCCCGTCACCCGGTGACCCGCGAGCGAGGTCGCACCCAGTCCCGTCACCCGGTGACCCGCGAGCGAGGTCGCACCCAGTCCCGTCACCCGGTGACCCGCGAGCGAGGTCGCACCCAGTCCCGTCGCCCGGTGACCCGCGAGCGAGGTCGCACCCAGTCCCGTCGCCCGGTGACCCGCGAGCGAGGTCGCACCCAGTCCCGTCACCCGGTGACCCGCGAGCGAGGTCACGCCCAGTCCCGTCACCCGGTGACCCGCGAGCGAGGTCACGCTCAGTCCCGTCACCCGGTGACCCGCGAGCGAGGTCACGCTCAGTCCCGTCACCCGGTGACCCGCGAGCGAGGTCACGCCCATTCCCGTCACCCGGTGACCCGCGAGCGAGGTCACGCTCAGTCCCGTCACCCGGTGACCCGCGAGCGAGGCCACGCCCAGTCCCATCAATCAGTGACCCGTGAGCGAGGTCGCGCCCAGTCCCATCAATCAGTGACCCGTGAGCGAGGTCGCGCCCAGTCCCGTCACCCGGTGACCCGCGAGCGAGGTCACGCTCAGTCCCATCAATCAGTGACCCGTGAGCAAGGTCGCGCCCAGTCCCGTCAATCAGTGACCCGTGAGCGAGGTCGCGCCCAGTCCCGTCACCCAGTGACCCGCGAGCGAGGTCGCGCCCAGTCCCATCAATCAGTGACCCGTGAGCAAGGTCGCGCCCAGTCCCGTCACCCGGTGACCCGCGAGCGAGGTCACGCTCAGTCCCGTCACCCGGTGACCCGCGAGCGAGGTCGCGCCCAGTCCCATCAATCAGTGACCCGTGAGCAAGGTCGCGCCCAGTCCCGTCAGCCGGTGACCCGCGAGCGAGGTCGCGCCCAGTCCCATCAATCAGTGACCCGTGAGCAAGGTCACGCTCAGTCCCGTCACCCGGTGACCCGCGAGCGAGGTTGCGCCCAGTCCCATCAATCAGTGACCCGTGAGCGAGGTCGCGCCCAGTCCCGTCACCCGGTGACCCGCGAGCGAGGTCGCGCCCAGTCCCGTCACCCGGTGACCCGCGAGCGAGGTCGCGCCCAGTCCCATCAATCAGTGATCCGTGAGCAAGGTCGCGCCCAGTCCCGTCACCCGGTGACCCGTGAGCGAGGTCACGCTCAGTCCCGTCATCCGGTGACCCGCGAGCGAGGTCACGCTCAGTCCCGTCACTCACTGACCCGCAGGCGAGGTCGCGCCCAGTCCCGTCACTCACTGACCCGCGAGCGAGGTCGCACCCAGTCCCGTCACTCACTGACCCGTGAGCGAGGTCACGCTCAGTCCCGTCACCCGGTGACCCGTGAGCGAGGTCACGCTCAGTCCCGTCACTCACTGACCCGTGAGCGAGGTCACGCTCAGTCCCGTCATCCGGTGACCCGCGAGCGAGGTCACGCTCAGTCCCGTCACTCACTGACCCGTGAGCGAGGTCACGCTCAGTCCCGTCACCCGGTGACCCGTGAGCGAGGTCACGCCCAGTCCCGTCACCCGGTGACCCGCGGGCGAGGTCGCGCCCAGTCCCGTCACTCACTGAGCCGCGGGTGAGGTCGCGCCCACTCCCGTCACCCGGTGACCCGCGAGCGAGGCCGCGCCCAGTCCCGTAACCCGGTGACCCACGAGCGAGGCCACGCCCAGTCCCGTCAATCAGTGACCCGTGGGCAAGGCCACGCCCAGTCCCGTAACCCGGTGACCCGCGAGCGAGGCCACGCCCAGTCCTGTCAATCAGTGACCCGTGGGCGAGGCCACGCCCAGTCCCGTCACTCACTGACCCACGAGCGAGGTCACGCCCATTCCCATCACCCGGTGACCCGCGGGTGGGGAGCAGAGACACGTGGGCCCTCGGTGAACTCACTGGCCTCAACCTTGGGCGATGGTGCCCACTTCTGACCAGTGTCCATAACTTGGGGAGAGTGTGGTCTCAGGGTCGGATTGGGGCCGCTCTGATGCCCCCATGGAGGAGTAGCAATCACCCACCAGACTCAGACATTCTGAAAGGGCGCTGGGTGAGATACTCCCCTGCAGCTGTTGGTCAGGGGTAGGGGGAGGACCGGGGGTATAAAGGGGACGGAGAGTCTGACACACCCCTCCCAACCCCACGGCCTCCGTTCACTCGCCCCACACGCTGGGAACACCCGCAGGTAGATGGTTGTGGTGGTTGAAGGTCAATCATCACAGCCCCAGGACATCGCTGCAGGAGTTCCTCAGGGCAGTGTCCTAGGCCCAACCATCTTCAGCTGCTTCATCAATGACCTTCCCTCCAACATAAGGTCAGAAATGGGGATGTTCGCTGATGACTGCACAGTGTTCAGCGCCATTCACAACTCCACAGATAATGAAGCAGTCCATGCCCGCATGCAACAAGACCTGGACGACATTCAGGCTTGAGCTGATAAATGGCAGGTAACATTCGCGCCACACAAGTGCCAGGCAATGACTATCTCCAACAAGCGAGAGTCTAACCACCTCCCCTTGACATTCAATGGCATTACCATCGCCGAATCCCCCACCATCAACATCCTGGGGGGTCACCAATGACCAGAAACTTAACTGGACCAGCCACATAAATACTGTGGCAACAAGAGCAGGTCAGAGGCTGGGTATTCTGCAGCGAGTGTCTCACCTCCTGACTCCCCAAAGTCTTTCCACCATCTACAAGGCACAAGTCAGGAGTGTGATGGAATACTCTCCACTTGCCTGGATGAGTGCAGCTCCAACAACACTCAAGAAGCTCGACACCATCCAGGACAAAGCAGCCCGCTTGATTGGCACCCCATCCACCACCTTAAACATTCACTCCCTCCACCACCGGCGCACCGTGGCTGCAGTGTGGGCCATCTACAAGATGCACTGCAGCAACTCGCCAAGGCTTCTTCGGCAGCACCTCCCAAACCCACGACCTCTTCCACCTAGAAGGACAAGGGCAGCAGGCGCCTGGGAACACCACCACCTCCAAGTTCCCCTCCAAGTCACACACCATCCTGACTTGGAAATATATCGGCCGTTCCTTCATCGTCGCTGGGTCAAAATCCTGGAACTCCCTAACAGCACTGTGGGAGCACCTTCACCACACGGACTGCAGCGGTTCAAGAAGGCGGCTCACCACCACCTTCTCAAGGGCGACTAGGGATGGCCAATAAATGCTGACCTTGCCAGCGACGCCCACATCCCATAAAAACAAACAAAAATAAATTTTAAAAAGATTTCGGCAGTGCCCTCACTCCTGGGCCAGGAGGCCCCACATTCACTTCCTGGACCAGAATCACGGCTTCATGGGGCGGATGGAGTCACCCAGCGGGCTCAGTGTGGTCTGTGGTTACACAGACACAAGGGCGCGTCTGCCGGCATCTTCTTCACTGTTAGGTAAACACCGAGAGAGCACTTTGAACTCAAAGTGCTGCCCGCAGATTACTGGATTCATAACCAGTGCAGATTAAAACACTCTTTAATCCAGTATCTCAGATGGGACTGGGTGGTGCAGTAGGTGAGACACAGCCCAGAATCATCGGAGGAAAGTGTTTGATGGGACAGTGTAGAGGGAGCTTTACTCTGTATCTAACTCGTGCTGTCCCTGCCCTGGGAGTGTTTGATGGGACAGTGTAGAGGGAACTTTACTCTGTATCTAACTCATCCTGTACTTGCCCTGGGAGTGTTCGATGGGACAGTGTAGAGGGAGCTTTACTCTGTATCTAACTCGTGCTGTCCCTGCCCTGGGAGTGTTTGATGGGACAGTGTAGAGGGAGCTTTACTCTGTATCTAACCCGTGCTGTACCTGCCCTGGGAGTGTTTGATGGGGCAGTGTAGAGGGAGCTTTACTCTGTATCTAACCCGGGTTGTACCTGCCCTGGGAGTGTTTGATGGGACAGTGTAGAGGGAACTTTATTCTGTATCTAACTCGTGCTGTCCCTGCCCTGGGAGTGTTTGATGGAACAGTGTAGAGGGAGCTTTACTCTGTATCTAACCCGTGCTGTACCTGCCCTGTGAGTGTTTGATGGGATAGTGTAGAGGGACACTTTACTCTGTATCTAACCCGTGCTGTACCTGCCCTGGGAGTGTTTGATGGGACAGTGCAGAGGGAGCTTTACTCTGTATCTAACCCGTGCTGTACCTGCCCTGGGAGTGTTTGATGGGGACAGTGTAGAGGGAGCTTTACTCTGTATCTAACTCCGTGCTGTCCCTGCCCTGGGAGTGTTTGATGGGACCGTGTAGAGGGAGCTTTACTCTGTATCTAACCCGTGCTGTACCTGCCCTGGGAGTGTTTGATGGGACAGTGCAGAGGGAGCTTTACTCTGTATCTAACTCGTGCTGTCCCTGCCCTGGGAGTGTTTGATGGGACAGTGTAGAGGGAGCTTTACTCTGTATCTAACCCGTGCTGTACCTGCCCTGTGAGTGTTTGATGGGATAGTGTAGAGGGACACTTTACTCTGTATCTAACCCGTCCTGTACCTGCCCTGGGAGTGTTTGATGGGACAGTGTAGAGGGAGCTTTACTCTGT
>NC_140998.1:180670128-180793466 GCF_052327205.1 Somniosus microcephalus
GGAAAAGAGAGAGACACCAGCCTCTCCACGCTCAGAGACCCACCCCCCCCCACTGTTTGCTAACCTCACCCCCGACTGTAAGCCCATCGCCACAAAGAGCAGGCGATACAGTGCCGGGGACAGGGTTTTCATCAAAACCGAAGTGGAGCGCCTCCTGAAGGAGGGGATTATTGAGGCCAGCTCCAGCCCCTGGCGAGCCCAGGTTGTGGTCGTTAAGACCGGCGAGAAACAACGCCTGGTCATCGACTACAGCCAAACAATAAACCGCTACACCCTGCTGGACGCCTACCCACTCCCCCGCATAGCTGACATGGTCAACCAGATCGCGCAGTACCACGTCTTTTCGACCATTGACCTGAAATCAGCGTACCACCAGCTCCCCATCTGCCCCGAAGACCGCCAGTATACTGCTTTTGAGGCAAACGGCCGCCTCTATCACTTCCTTAGGGTTCCCTTCGGCGTTACCAACGGGGTCTCCGTCTTCCAAAGGGAGATGGACCGGATGGTCGATCAAAACGAGCTGCAGGCCACTTTCCCTTACCTAGATAATGTGACCATCTGCAGCCATGACTTGCAGGACCATGACGCAAACCTCGAGAAATTCCTCCGCACCGCCCAACTCCTGAACCTGACATATAACAAGGAGAAGTGCATATTCCGCACAAACCGCCTCGCCATCCTTGGCTGTGTTGTGGAACACGGGGTCATCGGTCCCGACCCGGACCGGATGCATCCCCTTATGGAACTCCCACTGCCCCACTGCCTAAAAGCTCTGAAGAGGTGCCTAGTATTTTTTTCCTACTACGCTCAGTGGGTCCCCTACTATGCAGACAAAGCCCGTCCGCTGATCAAGTCCACCTCTTTTCCCGTGACGGCAGAGGCCCGCTTAGCCTTCCACCGTATCAAGGAAGACATTGCCAAAGCCACCATGCACGTAGTGGATGAATCCATCCCCTTCCAGGTGGAAAGCGATGCGTCCGACTTCGCTCTGGCCGCCACCCTTAATCAGGTGGGGACACCTGTGGCATTCTTCTCACGACCCCTCCAGGGCCCGGAGACCAGACACTCCGCAGTCGAGAAGGAGGCCCAGGCTATCGTGGAGGCTGTGCGTCATTGGAGGCACTACCTGGCCGGAAAACGATTTACCCTGCTCACTGACCAGCGTTCAGTTGCTTTTATGTTCAACAACAAGCAGAGGGGCAAAATCAAAAATGACAAGATCTTGAGGTGGGGAATCGAACTTTCCACCTACAATTACGAGATCTTGTACCGGCCTGGGAAGCTCAATGAACCGCCAGATGCCCTATCGCGTGGCACCTGCGCCAGCGCGCAGATCGATAGGCTGAGGGCCCTCCACAATGACCTCTGCCACCCGGGGGTCACCAGGTTCGTCCACTTCATCAAGGCCCGCAACCTGCCTTACTCCATCGAGGAGGTCAGGACCATGACCAAGAACTGCCAAGTCTGCGCTGAGTGCAAACCGCACTTTTATAGACCAGACAGAGCCCACCTGATAAAAGCCACTCGCCCTTTCGAACGCCTGAGCGTCGATTTCAAAGGGCCTCTCCCCTCCTCCGACCGCAATCTGTACTTCCTCAACATCATTGACGAGTACTCCCGGTTCCCGTTCGCTATCCCCTGCCCGGACATGACCAGTGCCACGGTCATTAAATCTCTCAACAGCCTCTTCACCCTGTTCGGTTTCCCCAGCTATATCCATAGCGACCGGGGCTCATCGTTTATGAGCGACGAACTCTGCCAGTACCTGCTCGCTAGGGGTATAGCCACAAGCAGGACCACCAGTTACAAACCCCGGGGGAACGGACAGGTGGAAAGAGAGAATGCAACAGTTTGGAAGGCCGCCCTACTAGCTTTAAAGTCTAGGGGCCTTACGACCTCCCGCTGGCAGGAGGTGCTCCCCGATGCGCTCCACTCGATTTGGTCACTGCTCTGCACTGCCACCAATGCAACCCCTCACGAGAAAATGTTTGTCTTCCCAAGGAAGTCCACATCAGGGACATCGTTACCGCCATGGCTGACGTCCCCAGGGCCGGTACTACTGAGAAGACACGTGAGGGCCAATAAAACGGACCCCCTGGTCGAGAGGGTCGACCTCCTCCATGCCAACCCCCAGTACGCTTACATTGCTTACCCGGACGGGCGGGAGGACACAGTCTCCATATGAGACCTCGCACCCTCGGGGACCGCTGTAACCCACTACGACACAGTCTCCATACGAGACCTCGCACCCTCGGGGACCGCTGTAACCCACTACCCATTACCACCCCCCACCACGACCCGATATCCAACCCCAGCAGCCGGCTCGCCTTGGACCGTCACCCACGAGGACTACACTCCAGGGCCCCAGCCTACACGGGACGCGACGCCGGAAGCTCCACCACCCCTGCCGTCGCCACGTTGATCACAGCAGCAGACAAGACCTCCGGAGAGACTCGAATACACGAACTTTTAAATATACTTCACCCCGCCGGACTCATTTTTAAACAAGGGGTGAGTGTGGTAAACCACTGTTATACCTGTCTGTAGAGGTATGTGTATTCCACTAGGTACAGGTCTGGACATGCCTCGGCTGACTCCTCCCACTATTCCAGGTATATAAGTGACTACCTCCCAGTCCCTTAGTATTCTGGACGGGTCGACCACTCGAGACAAGACCTTCATTCTTTAGTTAATAAAAGCCTGATTGTTACTCGCTTTACCTCAGTCTTTTGAGTAATTGATGGCGCATCACTCCCTCAGTACTGACCCTCTGACAGTGCGGCGCTCCCTCAGTACTGTCCCTCCGACAGTGCGGCACTCCATCAGTACTGCCCGTCCAACAGTGCGACGCTCCCTCAGTACTGCCCCTCTGACAGTGCGGCACTCCATCAGTACTGACCCTCCCACAGTGCGGCGCTCCCTCAGTACTGTCCCTCCGACAGTGCGGCGCTCCCTCAGTACTGACCCTCTGACAGTGCGGCGCTCCCTCAGTACTGACCCTCCCACAGTGCGGCGCTCCCTCAGTACTGTCCCTCCGACAGTGCGGCGCTCCCTCAGTACTGACCCTCCCACAGTGCAGCACTCCCTCAGGACTGTCCCTCCGACAGTGCGGCGCTCCCTCAGTACTGACCCTCTGACAGTGCGGCGCTCCCTCAGTACTGTCCCTCCGACAGTGCGGCGCTCCCTCAGTACTGTCCCTCCGACAGTGCGGCGCTCCCTCAGTACTGACCCTCCCACAGTGCGGCGCTCCCTCAGTACTGCCCCTCCGACAGTGCGGCGCTCCCTCAGTACCGACCCTCCGACAGTGCGGCACTCCCTCAGTACCGCCCCTCCGACAGTGCAGCGCTCCCTCAGTACTGACCCTCTGACAGTGCGGCGCTCCCTCAGTACTGACCCTCCGACAGTGCGGCGCTCCCTCAGTACTGTCCCTCCGACAGTGCGGTGCTCCCTCAGCACTGCCCCTCCGACAGTGCGGCGCTCCCTCAGTACTGTCCCTCCGACAGAGCGGCACTCCCTCAGTACTGTCCCTCCGACAGTGCGGCGCTCCCTCAGTACTGTCCCTCCGACAGTGCGGGGCTCCCTCAGTACTGCCTCACCGACAGTGCAGCACTCCCTCAGTACTGCCCCTCCGACAATGCGGCGCTCCCTCAGAACTGCCCCCCGACAGTGCGGCGCTCCCTCAGTACTGTCCCTCCGACAGTGCGGCGCTCCCTCAGTACTGCCCCTCCGACAGTGCGGCGCTCCCTCAGTACTGACCCTCTGACAGTGCGGCGCTCCCTCAGTACTGTCCCTCCGACAGTGCGGCGCTCCCTCAGTACTGACCCTCCCACATTGCGGCGCTCCCTCAGTACTGCCCCTCCGACAGTGCGGCGCTCCATCAGTACTGACCCTCCGACAGTGCGGCGCTCCCTCAGTACTGACCCTCTGACCGTGCGGCGCTCCCTCAGTACTGTCCCTCCGACAGTGCGGCGCTCCCTCAGTACTGACCCTCCCACAGTGCGGCGCTCCCTCAGTACCGCCCCACCGACAGTGCAGCGCTCCCTCAGTACTGACCCTCTGACAGTGCGGCGCTCCCTCCGTACTGACCATCCGACAGTGCGGCGCTCCCTCAGTACTGACCCTCTGACAGTGCGGCGCTCCCTCAGTACTGTCCCTCCGACAGTGCGGCGCTCCCTCAGTACTGTCCCTCCGACAGTGCGGCGCTCCCTCAGAACTGCCCCCCGACAGTGCGGCGCTCCCTCAGTACTGCCCCTCCGACAGTGCGGCGCTCCCTCAGTACTGCCCCTCCGACAGTGCGGCGCTACCTCAGTACTGCCCCTCCGACAGTGCAGCGCTTCCTCAGTACTGCCCCTCCGACAGTGCGGCGCTCCCTCAGTACTGCCCCTCCGACAGTGCGGCGCTCCCTCAGTACTGCACTTCCGACAGTGCGGCGCTCCCTCAGTCCTGCCACTCCGCCAATGCCGCGCTCCCTCAGTACTGCCCCTCCGACAGTGCGGCGCTCCCTCAGTGCTGCCCCTCTGACAGTGCAGCATGCCTTCAGTACTGCCCATCCGAGAGTGCAGGACTCCCTCAGTACTACCCCTCCGACAATGCGGCGCTCCCTCAGTGCTGCCCCTCCGAGAGTGCAGCATTCCTTCAGTACTGCCCCTCCGACAGTGCAGGATTCCCTCAGTACTGCCCCTCCGACAGTGCGGCGCTACCTCAGTACTGCCTCTCCGACAGTGCAGCACTCCCTCAGTACTGCCCCTCCGACAGTGCGGCGCTCCCTCAGCACTGCCCCTCCGACAGTGCGGCGCTCCCTCAGTACTGACCCTCCGACAGTGCGGCACTCCCTCAGTACTGCCCCTCCGACAGTGCAGCGCTCCCTCAGTACTGACCCTCTGACAGTGCGGCGCTCCCTCAGTACTGACCCTCCGACAGTGCGGCGCTCCCTCAGTACTGTCCCTCCGACAGTGCGGCACTCCCTCAGTACTGTCCCTCCGACAGTGCGGCGCTCCCTCAGTACTGTCCCTCCGACAGTGCGGCGCTCCCTCAGTACTGCCTCTCCGACAGTGCGGCGCTCCCTCAGTACTGCCCCTCCGACAGTGCGGCGCTACCTCAGTACTGCCCCTCCGACAGTGCAGCGCTTCCTCAGTACTGCCCCTCCGACAGTGCGGCGCTCCCTCAGTACTGCCCCTCCGACAGTGCGGCGCTCCCTCAGTATTGCACTTCCGACAGTGCGGCGCTCCCTCAGTCCTGCCACTCCGCCAATGCTGCGCTCCCTCAGTACTGCCCCTCCGACAGTGCGGCGCTCCCTCAGTGCTGCTCCTCTGACAGTGCAGCATGCCTTCAGTACTGCCCATCAGAGAGTGCAGGACTCCCTCAGTACTACCCCTCCGACAATGCGGCGCTCCCTCAGTGCTGCCCCTCCGAGAGTGCAGCATTCCTTCAGTACTGCCCCTCCGACAGTGCAGGACTCCCTCAGTACTGCCCCTCCGACAGTGCGGCACTCCCTCAGTACTGCCTCTCCGACAGTGCAGCACTCCCTCAGTACTGCCCCTCCGACAATGCGGCGCTCCCTCAGAACTGCCCCCCGACAGTGCGGCGCTCCCTCAGTACTGCCCCTCCGACAGTGCGGCGCTCCCTCAGTACTGCCCCTCCGACAGTGCGGCGCTACCTCAGTACTGCCCCTCCGACAGTGCAGCGCTTCCTCAGTACTGCCCCTTCGACAGTGCGGCGCTCCCTCAGTACTGCCCCTACGACAGTGCGGCAATCCCTCAGTACTGCACTTCTGACAGTGCGGCGCTCCCTCAGTCCTGCCCCTCCGACAATGCCGTGCTCCCTCAGTACTGCCCCTCCGACAGTGCGGCGCTCCCTCAGTGCTGCCCCTCTGACAGTGCAGCATGCCTTCAGTACTGCCCATCCGAGAGTGCAGGACTCCCTCAGTAATGCCCCTCCGACAATGCGGCGCTCCCTCAGTGCTGCCCCTCCGAGACTGCAGCATTCCTTCAGTACTGCCCTTCCGACAGTGCAGGACTCCCTCAGTACTACCCCTCCGACAGTGCGACGCTTCCTCAGTACTGCCCCTCCGACACTGCAGCGCTCCCTCAGCACTGACCCTCCGACAGTGCAGCGCTCCCTTAGTACTGATCCTCCGACATTGCAGCACTCCCTCAGTACTGATCCTCCGACAGTGCAGCATTCCCTCAGTGCTGCCCCTCCGACAGTGCGACGCTTCCTCAGTACTGCCTCTCCGACAGTGCAGCGCTCCCTCAGTACTGACCCTCCGACAGTGCAGCGCTCCGTCAGTACTGATCCTCCGACAGTGCAGCACTCCCTCAGTACTGCCCCTCCAACAGTGCGGCGCTCCCTCAGTACTGCCCCTCCCACAGTGCGGCGCTCCCTCAGTACTGCCCATCCGACAGTGCGGCACTCCCTCAGTACTGTCCCTCCGACAGTGCGGCGCTCCATCAGTACTGTCCCTCCGACAGTGCGTCGCTCCCTCAGTACTGCCTATCCGACAGTGCAGCACTCCCTCAGTACTGCCCCTCCGACAATGCGGCGCTCCCTCAGAACTGCCCCCCGACAGTGCGGCGCTCCCTCAGTACTGCCCCTCTGACAGTGCGGCGCTCCCTCAGCACTGCCCCTCCGACAGTGCGGCGCTACCTCAGTACTGCCCCTCCGACAGTGCAGCGCTTCCTCAGTACTGCCCCTCCGACAGTGCAGCGCGCCCTCAGTACTGACCCTCCGACAGTGCAGCGCTCCCTTAGTACTGATCCTCCGACAGTGCAGCACTCCCTCAGTACTGATCCTCCGACAGTGGAGCATTCCCTCAGTGCTGCCCCTCCGACAGTGCGACGCTCCCTCAGTACTGTCCCTCCGTCAGTGCGGCGCTCCCTCAGTACTGCCCCTCCGACAGTGTGGCGCTCCCTCAGGACTGTCCCTCCGACAGTGCGGCGCTCCCTCAGTACTGTCCCTCCGACAGTGCGGCGCTCCCTCAGTACTGACCCTCCCACAGTGCGGCGCTCCCTCAGTACTGCCCCTCCGACAGTGCGGTGCTCCCTCAGTACTGACCCTCACACAGTGCGGCACTCCCTCAGTACCGCCCCTCCGACAGTGCAGCGCTCCCTCAGTACTGACCCTCTGACAGTGCGGCGCTCCCTCAGTACTGACCCTCCGACAGTGCGGCACTCCCTCAGTACCGCCCCTCCGACAGTGCAGCGCTCCCTCAGTACTGACCATCTGACAGCGCGGCGCTCCCTCAGTACTGACCCTCCGACAGTGCGGCGCTCCCTCAGTACTGTCCCTCCGACAGTGCGGCGCTCCCTCAGTACTGCCCCTCCGACAATGCAGCGCTTCCTCAGTACTGCCCCTCCGACAGTGCGGCGCTCCCTCAGTACTGCCTCTCTGACAGTGCAGCACTCCCTCAGTACTGCCCCTCCGACAATGCGGCGCTCCCTCAGAACTGCCCCCCGACAGTGCGGCGCTCCCTCAGTACTGCCCTTCCGACAGTGCGGCGCTCCCTCAGTACTGCCCCTCCGACAGTGCGGCGCTACCTCAGTACTGCCCCTCCGACAGTGCAGCGCTTCCTCAGTACTGCCCCTCCGACAGTGCGGCGCTCCCTCAGTACTGCCCCTCCGACAGTGCGGCACTCCCTCAGTACTGCACTTCCGACAGTGCGGCGTTCCCTCAGTCCTGCCCCTCCGACAATGCCGCGTTCCCTCAGTACTGCCCCTCCGACAGTGCGGCGCTCCCTCAGTGCTGCCCCTCTGACAGTGCAGCATGCCTTCAGTACTGCCCATCCGAGAGTGCAGGACTCCCTCAGTACTGCCCCTCCGACAATGCGGCGCTCCCTCAGTACTGCACTTCCGACAGTGCGGCGCTCCGTCAGTCCTGCCCCTCCGACAATGCCGCGCTCCCTAAGTACTGCCCCTCCGACAGTGCGGCGCTCCCTCAGTGCTGCCCCTCTGACAGTGCAGCATGCCTTCAGTACTGCCCATCCGAGAGTGCAGGACTCCCTCAGTACTGCCCCTCCGACAGTGCAGCGCTCCCTGAGTACTGATCCTCCGACAGTGCAGCACTCCCTCAGTACTGATCCTCTGAAAGTGCAGCATTCCCTCAGTGCTGCCCCTCCGACAGTGCGACGCTCCCTCAGTACTGTCCCTCCGACAGTGCGGTGCTCCCTCAGTACTGTCCACCCGACAGTGCGGCGCTCCCTCAGCACTGCCCCTCCGACAGTGCGGCGCTCCCTCAGTACTGTCCCTCCGACAGTGCGGCGCTCCCTCAGTACTGTCCCTCCGACAGTGCGGCGCTCCCTCAGTACTGACCCTACCACAGTGCGGCGCTCCCTCAGTACTGCCCCTCCGACAGTGCGGCGCTCCCTCAGTACTGACCCTCTGACAGTGCGGCACTCCCTCAGTACCGCCCCTCCGACAGTGCAGCGCTCCCTCAGTACTGACACTCTGACAGTGCGGCGCTCCCTCAGTACTGATCCTCCGACAGTGCGGCGCTCCCTCAGTACTGTCCCTCCGAAAGTGCGGCACTCCCTCAGTACTGTCCCTCCGACAGTGCGGCGCTCCCTCAGCACTGCCCCTCTGACAGTGCGGCGCTCCCTCACAACTGACCCTCCGACAATGCCGCGTTCCCTCAGTACTGCCCCTCCGACAGTGCGGCGCTCCCTCAGTGCTGCCCCTCTGACAGTGCAGCATGCCTTCAGTACTGCCCATCCGAGAGTGCAGGACTCCCTCAGTACTGCCCCTCCGACAATGCGGCGCTCCCTCAGTGCTGCCCCTCCGATAGTGCAGCATTCCTTCAGTACTGCCCCTCCGACAGTGCAGGACTCCCTCAGTACTACCCCTCCGACAGTGCGACGCTTCCTCAGTACTGCCCCTCCAACAGTGCAGCGCTCCCTTTGTACTGATCCTCCGACAGTGCAGCACTCCCTCAGTACTGATCCTCTGAAAGTGCAGCATTCCCTCAGTGCTGCCCCTCCGACAGTGCGACGCTCCCTCAGTACTGTCCCTCCGACAGTGCGGTGCTCCCTCAGTACTGTCCCTCCAACAGTGCGGCGCTCCCTCAGCACTGCCCCTCCGACAGTGCAGCGCTCCCTCAGTACTGTCCCTCCGACAGTGCGGCGCTCCCTCAGTACTGTCCTTCCGACAGTGCGGCGCTCCCTCAGTACTGACCCTACCACAGTGCGGCGCTCCCTCAGTACTGCCCCTCCGACAGTGCGGCGCTCCCTCAGTACTGACCCTCCGACAGTGCGGCGCTCCCTCAGTACTGTCCCTCCGACAGTGCGGCACTCCCTCAGTACTGTCCCTCCGACAGTGCGGCGCTCCCTCAGCACTGCCCCTCCGACAGTGCGGTGCTCCCTCAGTACTGACCCTCCGACAGTGCGGCACTCCCTCACTACCGCCCCTCCGACAGTGCAGCGCTCCCTCAGTACTGATCCTCTGACAGTGCGGCGCTCCCTCAGTACTGACCCTCCGACAGTGCGGCGCTCCCTCAGTACTGTCCCTCCGACAGAGCGGCACTCCCTCAGTACTGTCCCTCCGACAGTGCGGCGCTCCCTCAGTACTGTCCCACCAACAGTGCGGCGCTCCCTCAGTACTGCCTCTCCGACAGTGCAGCACTCCCTCAGTACTGCCGCTCCGACAATGCGGCGCTCCCTCAGAACTGCCCCCCGACAGTGCGGCGCTCCCTCAGTGCTGCCCCTCCGACAGTGCGGCGCTCCCTCAGTACTGCCCCTCCGACAGTGCGGCGCTACCTCAGTACTGCCCCTCCAACAGTGCAGCGCTTCCTCAGTACTGCCCCTCCGACAGTGCGGCGCTCCCTCAGTACTGCCCCTCCGACAGTGCGGCGCTCCCTCAGTCCTGCCCCTCCGACAATGCCGCGCTCCCTAAGTACTGCCCCTCCGACAGTGCGGCGCTCCCTCAGTGCTGCCCCTCTGACAGTGCAGCATGCCTTCAGTACTGCCCATCCGAGAGTGCAGGACTCCCTCAGTACTGCCCCTCCGACAATGCGGCGCTCCCTCAATGCTGCCCCTCCGAGAGTGCAGCATTCCTTCAGTACTGCCCCTCCGACAGTGCAGGACTCCCTCAGTACTACCCCTCCGACAGTGCGACGCTTCCTCAGTCCTGCCCCTCCGACAATGCGGCGCTCCCTCAGAACTGCCCCCCGACAGTGCGGCGCTCCCTCAGTACTGCCCCTCCGACAGTGCGGCGCTCCCTCAGTATTGCCCCTCCGACAGTGTGGCACTACCTCAGTACTGCCCCTCCGACAGTGCAGCGCTTCCTCAGTACTGCCCCTCCGACAGTGCGGCGCTCCCTCAGTACTGCCCCTCCGACAGTGCGGCGCTCCCTCAGTACTGCACTTCCGACAGTGCGGCGCTCCCTCAGTCCTGCCCCTCCGACAATGCCGCGCTCCCTCAGTACTGCCCCTCCGACAGTGCGGCGCTCCCTCAGTGCTGCCGCTCTGACAGTGCAGCATGCCTTCAGTACTGCCCATCCGAGAGTGCAGGACTCCCTCAGTACTGCACCTCCGACAATGCGGCGCTCCCTCAGTGCTGCCCCTCCGAGAGTGCAGCATTCCTTCAGTACTGCCCCTCCGACAGTGCAGGACTCCCTCAGTACTACCCCTCCGACAGTGCGACGCTTCCTCAGTACTGCCCCTCCGACAGTGCAGCGCTCCCTCAGCACTGACCCTCCGACAGTGCAGCGCTCCCTGAGTACTGATCCTCCGACAGTGCAGCACTCCCTCAGTACTGATCCTCTGAAAGTGCAGCATTCCCTCAGTGCTGCCCCTCCGACAGTGCGACGCTCCCTCAGTACTGTCCCTCCGACAGTGCGGTGCTCCATCAGTACTGTCCCCCCGACAGTGCGGCGCTCCCTCAGCACTGCCCCTCCGACAGTGCGGCGCTCCCTCAGTACTGTCCCTCCGACAGTGCGGCGCTCCCTCAGTACTGCCCTCCGACAGTGCGGCGCTCCCTCAGTACTGACTCTAACACAGTGCGGCGCTCCCTCAGTACTGCCCCTCCGACAGTGCGGCGCTCCCTCAGTACTGACCCTCTGACAGTGCGGCACTCCCTTAGTACCGCCCCTCCGACAGTGCAGCGCTCCCTCAGTACTGACCCTCTGACAGTGCGGCGCTCCCTCAGTACTGACCCTCCGACAGTGCGGCGCTCCCTCAGTACTGTCCCTCCGACAGTGCGGCACTCCCTCAGTACTGTCCCTCCGACAGTGCGGCGCTCCCTCAGCACTGCCCCTCTGACAGTGCGGCGCTCCCTCACAACTGACCCTCCGACAATGCCGCGTTCCCTCAGTACTGCCCCTCCAACAGTGCGGCGCTCCCTCAGTGCTGCCCCTCTGACAGTGCAGCATGCCTTCAGTACTGCCCATCCGAGAGTGCAGGAATCCCTCAGTACTGCCCCTCCGACAATGCGGCGCTCCCTCAGTGCTGCCCCTCCGATAGTGCAGCATTCCTTCAGTACTGCCCCTCCGACAGTGCAGGACTCCCTCAGTACTGATCCTCTGACAGTGCGGCACTCCCTCAGTACCGCCCCTCCGACAGTGCAGCGCTCCCTCAGTCCTGACCCTCTGACAGTGCGGCGCTCCCTCAGTACTGACCCTCCGACAGTGCGGCGCTCCCTCAGTACTGTCCCTCCGACAGTGCGGCACTCCCTCAGTACTGTCCCTCCGACAGTGCGGCGCTCCCTCAGTACTGTCCCTGCGACAGTGCGGCGCTCCCTCAGTACTGCCTATCCGACAGTGCAGCGCTCCCTCAGTACTGCCCCTCCGACAATGCGGCGCTCCCTCAGAACTGCCCACCGACAGTGCGGCGCTCCCTCAGTACTGCCCCCCCGACAGTGCGGCGCTCCCTCAGTACTGCCCCTCCGACAGTGCGGCGCTACCTCAGTACTGCCCCTCCGACAGTGCAGCGCTTCCTCAGTACTACCCCTCCGACAGTGCAGCGCTCCCTCAGTACTGACCCTCCGACAGTGCAGCGCTCCCTTAGTACTGATCTTCTGACAGTGCAGCACTCCCTCAGTACTGATCCTCCGACAGTGCAGCATTCCCTCAGTGCTGCCCCTCCGACAGTGCGACGCTCCCTCAGTACTGTCCATCCGACAGTGCGGCGCTCCCTCAGTACTGTCCCTCCGACAGTGCGGCGCTCCCTTAGCACTGCCCCTCCGACAGTGCGGCGCTCCCTCAGAACTGTCCCTCCGACAGTGCAGCGCTCCCTCAGTACTGTCCCTCCGACAGTGCGGCGCTCCCTCAGTACTGACCCTCCCACTGTGTGGCGCTCCCTCAGTACTGCCCCTCCGACAGTGCGGCGCTCCCTCAGTACTGACCCTCCGACAGTGTGGCACTCCCTCAGTACCGCCCCTCCGACAGTGCAGCGCTCCCTCAGTACTGACCCTCTGACAGTGCGGCGCTCCCTCAGTACTGACCCTCCGACAGTGCGGCGCTCTCTCAGTACTGACCCTCTGACAGTGCGGCGCTCCCTCAGTACTGACCCTCCGACAGTGCGGCGCTCCCTCAGTACTGTCCCTCCGACAGTGCGGCACTCCCTCAGTACTGTCCCTCCGACAGTGCGGGGCTCCCTCAGTACTGTCCCTCCGACAGTGAGGCGCTCCCTCAGTGCTGCCTCTCCAACAGTGCGGCGCTCCCTCAGTGCTGCCCCTCCGACAATGCGGCGCTCCCCCAGTACTGCCCCTCCGACAATGCGGCGCTCCCCCAGTACTGCCCCTCCGACAGTGCGGCGCTACCTCAGTACTGCCCATCCGACAGTGCAGCGCTTCCTCAGTACTGCCCCTCCGACAGTGCGGCGCTCCCTCAGTACTGCCCCTCCGACAGTGCGGCGCTCCCTCAGTACTGCACTTCCGACAGTGCGGCGCTCCCTCAGTCCTGCCCCTCCGACAATGCCGCGCTCCCTCAGTACTGCCCCTCTGACAGTGCGGCGCTCCCTCAGTGCTGCCCCTCTGACAGTGCAGCATGCCTTCAGTACTGCCCATCCGAGAGTGCAGGACTACCTCAGTACTGCCCCTCCGACAATGCGGCGCTCCCTCAGTGCTGCCCCTCCGAGGGTGCAGCATTCCTTCAGTACTGCCCCTCCGACAGTGCAGGACTCCCTCAGTACTACCCCTCCGACAGTGCGACGCTTCCTCAGTACTGCCCCTCCGACAGTGCAGCGCTCCCTCAGTACTGACCCTCCGACAGTGCAGCGCTCCCTTAGTGCTGATCCTCCGACAGTGCAGCACTCCTCAGTGCTGTCCCTCCGACAGTGCGACGCTTCCTCAGTACTGCCTCTCCGACAGTGCAGCGCTCCGTCAGTACTGATCCTCCGACAGTGCAGCACTCCCTCAGTACTGCCCCTCCAACAGTGCGGCGCTCCCTCAGTACTGCCCCTCCCACAGTGCGGCGCTCCCTCCATACTGCCCATCCGACAGTGCGGTGCCTCCTCAGTACTGCCCCTCCGACAGTGCGACGCTTCCTCAGTACTGCCTCTCCGACAGTGCAGCGCTCCCTCAGTACTGACCCTCCGACAGCGCAGCGCTCCCTCAGTACTGATCCTCCGACAGTGCAGCACTCCCTCAGTACTGCCCCTCCGACAGTGCGGTGCCCCCTCAGTACTGCCCCTCCGAAAGTGCGGTGCTCCCTCAGTACTGCCCCTCCGATAGTGCGGCGCTTCCTCAGTACTGCCTCTCCGACAGTGCGCCGCTCCTCAGTAATGCCCCTCCGACAGTGCTGCACTCCCTCAGTACTGCCCCTCTTACAGCGCAGTGCTCCCTCAGTACTGACCCTCCGACAGTGCAACGCTCCCTCAGCACTGCCCCACTGACAGTGCGGCGCTCCCTCAGTACTGCCCCTCCGACAGTGTGACGCTTCCTCAGTACTGCCCCTCCGACAGTGCAGCGCTCCCTCAGTACTGACCCTCCGACAGTGCAGCGCTCCCTCAGTACTGATCCTCCGACAGTGCAGCATTCCATCAGTACTGCCCCTCCGGCAGTGCGACGCTTCCTCAGTACTGCCCCTCTGACAGTGCAGCGCTCCCTCAGTACCGACCCTCCGACAGTGCAGCGCTACCTCAGTACTGATCCTCCGACAGTGCTGCACTCCCTCAGTACTGCCCCTCCAACATTGCGGCGCTCCCTCAGTACTGCCCCTCCGACAGTGCAGCGCTCCCTTATTACTGCCCCTACGACAGTACGGCGCTCCCTCAATACCGCCCCTCCGACAGAGCACCACTCCCTCAGTACTGCCCCTCTGACAGTGCAGCATTCCTTCAGTACTGCCCCTCCGACAATGCGGTGCTCCCTCAGTACTGCCTCTCCGACAGTGCAGCACTCCCTCAGTACTGCCCCTCCGACAATGCGGCGCTCCCTCAGAACTGCCCCCCGACAGTGCGGCGCTCCCTCAGTACTGCCCCTCCGACAGTGCGGCGCTCCCTCAGTACTGCCCCTCTGACAGTGCGGCGCTCCCTCAGTACTGCACTTCCGACAGTGCGGCGCTCCCTCAGTCCTGCCCCTCCGACAATGCCGCGCTCTCTAAGTACTGCCCCTCCGACAGTGCGGCGCTCCCTCAGTGCTGCCCCTCTGACAGTGCAGCATGCCTTCAGTACTGCCCATCCGAGAGTGCAGGACTCCCTCAGTACTGCCCCTCCGACAGTGCGGCGCTACCTCAGTACTGCCCCTCCGACAGTGCAGCGCTTCCTCAGTACTACCCCTCCGACAGTGCAGCGCTCCCTCAGTACTGACCCTCCGACAGTGCAGCGCTCCCTTAGTACTGATCTTCTGACAGTGCAGCACTCCCTCAGTACTGATCCTCCGACAGTGCAGCATTCCCTCAGTGCTGCCCCTCCGACAGTGCGGCGCTCCCTCAGTACTGTCCATCCGACAGTGCGGCGCTCCCTCAGTACTGTCCCTCCGACAGTGCGGCGCTCCCTTAGCACTGCCCCTCCGACAGTGCGGTGCTCCCTCAGTACTGTCCCTCCGACAGTGCGGCGCTCACTCAGTACTGTCCCTCCGACAGTGCGGCGCTCCCTCAGTACTGACCCTCCCACAGTGTGGCGCTCCCTCAGTACTGCCCCTCCGACAGTGCGGCGCTCCCTCAGTACTGACCCTCCAACAGTGCGGCGCTCCCTCAGCACTGCCACCCCGACAGTGCGGCGCTCCCTCAGTACTGACCCTCCGACAGTGCGGCACTCCCTCAGCACCGCCCCTCCGACAGTGCAGCGCTCCCTCAGTACTGACCCTCTGACAGTGCGGCGCTCCCTCAGTACTGACCCTCCGACAGTGCGGCGCTCCCTCAGTACTGTCCCTCCGACAGGGCGGCACTCCCTCAGTACTGTCCCTCCGACAGTGCGGCGCTCCCTCAGTACTGTCCCTCCGACAGTGCGGCGCTCCCTCAGTGCTGCCTCTCCAACAGTGCGGCGCTCCCTCAGTGCTGCCCCTCCGACAATGCGGCGCTCCCCCAGTACTGCCCCTCCGACAGTGCGGCGCTCCCTCAGTACTGACCCTCCCACAGTGTGGCGCTCCCTCAGTACTGCCCCTCCGACAGTGCGGCGCTCCCTCAGTACTGACCCTCCGACAGTGCGGCACTCCCTCAGTACCGCCCCTCCGACAGTGCAGCGCTCCCTCAGTACTGACCCTCTGACAGTGCGGCGCTCCCTCAGTACTGACCCTCCGACAGTGCGGCGCTCTCTCAGTACTGTCCCTCCGACAGTGCGGCACTCCCTCAGTACTGTCCCTCCGACAGTGCGGCGCTCCCTCAGCACTGCCACTCCGACAGTGCGGCGCTCCCTCAGTACTGACCCTCCGACAGTGCGGCACTCCCTCAGCACCGCCCCTCCGACAGTGCAGCGCTCCCTCAGTACTGACCCTCTGACAGTGCGGCGCTCCCTCAGTACTGACCCTCCGACAGTGCGGCGCTCCCTCAGTACTGTCCCTCCGACAGTGCGGCACTCCCTCAGTACTGTCCCTCCGACAGTGCGGCGCTCCCTCAGTACTGTCCCTCCGACAGTGCGGCGCTCCCTCAGTGCTGCCTCTCCAACAGTGCGGCGCTCCCTCAGTGCTGCCCCTCCGACAATGCGGCGCTCCCCCAGTACTGCCCCTCCGACAATGCGGCGCTCCCCCAGTACTGCCCCTCCGACAGTGCGGCGCTACCTCAGTACTGCCCATCCGACATTGCAGCGCTTCCTCAGTACTGCCCCTCCGAAAGTGCGGCGCTCCCTCAGTACTGCCCCTCCGACAGTGCGGCGCTCCCTCAGTACTGCACTTCCGACAGTGCGGCGCTCCCTCAGTACTGCCCCTCCGACAGTGCGGCGCTCCCTCAGTGCTGCCCCTCTGACAGTGCAGCATGCCTTCAGTACTGCCCATCCGAGAGTGCAGGACTACCTCAGTACTGCCCCTCCGACAATGCGGCGCTCCCTCAGTGCTGCCCCTCCGAGGGTGCAGCATTCCTTCAGTACTGCCCCTCCGACAGTGCAGGACTCCCTCAGTACTACCCCTCCGACAGTGCGACGCTTCCTCAGTACTGCCCCTCTGACAGTGCAGCGCTCCCTCAGTACTGACCCTCCGACAGTGCAGCGCTCCCTTAGTACTGATCATCCGACAGTGCAGCACTCCCTCAGTACTGATCCTCCGACAGTGCAGCATTCCCTCAGTGCTGCCTCTCCGAAAGTGCGACGCTTCCTCAGTACTGCCTCTCCGACAGTGCAGCGCTCCCTCAGTACTGACCCTCCGACAGTGCAGCGCTCCGTCAGTACTGATCCTCCGACAGTGCAGCACTCCCTCAGTACTGCCCCTCCAACAGTTCGGCGCTCCCTCAGTACTGCCCCTCCCACAGTGCGGCGCTCCCTCAGTACTGCCCATCCGACAGTGCGGTGCCTCCTCAGTACTGCCCCTCCGACAGTGCGACGCTTGCTCAGTATTGCCTCTCCGACAGTGCAGCGCTCCCTCAGTACTGACCCTCCGACAGTGCAGCGCTCCCTCAGTACTGATCCTCCGACAGTGCAGCACTCCCTCAGTACTGACCCTCCGACAGTGCGGTGCCCCCTCAGTACTGCCCCTCCGAAAGTGCGGTGCTCCCTCAGTACTGCCCCTCCGATAGTGCGGCGCTTCCTCAGTACTGCCCCTCCGAAAGTGCGGCGCTCCCTCAGTACTGCACTTCCGACAGTGCGGCGCTCCCTCAGTACTGCCCCTCCGACAGTGCGGCGCTCCCTCAGTGCTGCCCCTCTGACAGTGCAGCATGCCTTCAGTACTGCCCATCCGAGAGTGCAGGACTACCTCAGTACTGCCCCTCCGACAATGCGGCGCTCCCTCAGTGCTGCCCCTCCGAGGGTGCAGCATTCCTTCAGTACTGCCCCTCCGACAGTGCAGGACTCCCTCAGTACTACCCCTCCGACAGTGCGACGCTTCCTCAGTACTGCCCCTCCGACAGTGCAGCGCTCCCTCAGTACTGACCCTCCGACAGTGCAGCGCTCCCTTAGTACTGATCCTCCGACAGTGCAGCACTCCCTCAGTACTGATCCTCCGACAGTGCAGCATTCCCTCAGTGCTGCCCCTCCGAAAGTGCGACGCTTCCTCAGTACTGCCTCTCCGACAGTGCAGCGCTCCCTCAGTACTGACCCTCCGACAGTGCAGCGCTCCGTCAGTACTGATCTTCCGACAGTGCAGCACTCCCTCAGTACTGCCCCTCCAACAGTTCGGCGCTCCCTCAGTACTGCCCCTCCCACAGTGCGGCGCTCCCTCAGTACTGCCCATCCGACAGTGCGGTGCCTCCTCAGTACTGCCCCTCCGACAGTGCGACGCTTGCTCAGTACTGCCTCTCCGACAGTGCAGCGCTCCCTCAGTACTGACCCTCCGACAGTGCAGCGCTCCCTCAGTACTGATCCTCCGACAGTGCAGCACTCCCTCAGTACTGACCCTCCGACAGTGCGGTGCCCCCTCAGTACTGCCCCTCCGAAAGTGCGGTGCTCCCTCAGTACTGCCCCTCCGATAGTGCGGCGCTTCCTCAGTACTGCCTCTCCGACAGTGCGCCGCTCCCTCAGTACTGCCCCACTGACAGCGCAGCACTCCCTCAGTAATGCCCCTCCGACAGTGCTGCACTCCCTCAGTACTGCCCCTCTTACAGCGCAGTGCTCCCTCAGAACTGACCCTCCGACAGTGCGGCGCTCCCTCAGTACTGACCCTCCGACAGTGCAACGCTCCCTCAGCACTGCCCCACTGACAGTGCGGCGCTCCCTCATACTGCCCCTCCGACAGTGTGATGCTTCCTCAGTACTGCCCCTCCGACAGTGCAGCGCTCCCTCAGTACTGACCCTCCGACAGTGCAGCGCTCCCTCAGTACTGATCCTCCGACAGTGCAGCATTCCATCAGTACTGCCCCTCCGGCAGTGCGACGCTTCCTCAGTACTGCCCCTCTGACAGTGCAGCGCTCCCTCAGTACCGACCCTCCGACAGTGCAGCGCTACCTCAGTACTGATCCTCCGACAGTGCTGCACTCCCTCAGTACTGCCCCTCAAACAGTGCGGCGCTCCCTCAGTACTGCCCCTCCGACAGTGCAGCGCTCCCTTATTACTGCCCCTACGACAGTACGGCGCTCCCTCAATACCGCCCCTCCGACAGTGCACCACTCCCTCAGTACTGCCCCTCTGACAGTGCAGCATTCCTTCAGTACTGCCGCTCCGACAATGCGGTGCTCCCTCAGTACTGCCTCTCCGACAGTGCAGCACTCCCTCAGTACTGCCCCTCCGACAATGCGGCGCTCCCTCAGAACTGCCCCCCGACAGTGCGGCGCTCCCTCAGTACTGCCCCTCCGACAGTGCGGCGCTCCCTCAGTACTGCCCCTCCGACAGTGCGGCGCTACCTCAGTACTGCCCCTCCGACAGTGCAGCGCTTCCTCAGTACTGCCCCTCCGACAGTGCGGCGCTCCCTCAGTTCTGCCCCTCCGACAGTGCGGCGCTCCCTCAGTACTGCACTTCCGACAGTGCGGCGCTCCCTCAGTCCTGCCCCTCCGACAATGCCGCGCTCCCTCAGTACTGCCCCTCCGACAGTGCGGCGCTCCCTCAGTGCTGCCCCTCTGACAGTGCAGCATGCCTTCAGTACTGCCCATCCGAGAGTACAGGACTCCCTCAGTACTGCCCCTCCGACAATGCGGTGCTCCCTCAGTGCTGCCCCTCCGAGAGTGCAGCATTCCTTCAGTACTGCCCCTCCGACAGTGCAGGACTCCCTCAGTACTACCCGTCCGACAGTGCGACGCTTCCTCAGTACTGCCCCTCCGACAGTGCAGCGCTCCCTCAGTACTGACCCTCCGACAGTGCAGCGCTCCCTTAGCACTGATCCTCCGACAGTGCAGCACTCCCTCAGTACTGATCCTCCGACAGTGCAGCATTCCCTCAGTGCTGCCCCTCCGACAGTGCGACGCTCCCTCAGTACTGTCCCTCCGACAGTGCGGCGCTCCCTCAGTACTGTCCCTCCGACAGTGCGGCGCTCCCTCAGCACTGCCCCTCCGACAGTGCGGCGCTCCCTCAGTACTGCCCCTCCGACAATGCGGCGCTCCCTCAGAACTGCCCCCCGACAGTGCGGTGCTCCCTCAGTGCTGCCCCTCCGACATTGCGGCGCTCCCTCAGTACTGCCCCTCCGACAGTGCGGCGCTACCTCAGTACTGCCCCTCCGACAGTGCAGCGCTTCCTCAGTACTGCCCCTCCAACAGTGCGGCGCTCCCTCAGTACTGCCCCTCCGACAGTGCGGCGCTCCCTCAGTACTGCACTTCCGACAGTGCGGCGCTCCCTCAGTCCTGCCCCTCCGACAATGCCGCGCTCCCTCAGTACTGCCCCTCCGACAGTGCGGCGCTCCCTCAGTGCTGCCCCTCTGACAGTGCAGCATGCCTTCAGTACTGCCCATCCGAGAGTGCAGGACTCCCTCAGTACTGCCCCTCCGACAATGCGGCGCTCCCTCAGTGCTGCCCCTCCGAGAGTGCAGCATTCCTTCAGTACTGCCCCTCCGACAGTGCAGGACACCCTCAGTACTACCCCTCCGACAGTGCGACGCTTCCTCAGTACTGCCCCTCCGACAGTGCAGCGCTCCCTCAGTACTGATCCTCCGACAGTGCAGCACTCCCTCAGTACTGATCCTCCGAAAGTGCAGCATTCCCTCAGTGCTGCCCCTCCGACAGTGCGACGCTCCCTCAGTACTGTCCCTCCGACAGTGCGGTGCTCCCTCAGTACTGTCCCTCCGACAGTGCGGCGCTCCCTCAGCACTGCCCCTCCGACAGTGCGGCATTCCCTCAGTACTGTCCCTCCGACAGTGCGGCGCTCCCTCAGTACTGTCCCTCCGACAGTGCGGCGCTCCCTCAGTACTGACCCTACCACAGTGCGGCGCTCCCTCAGTACTGCCCCTCCGACAGTGCGGCGCTCCCTCAGTACTGACCCTCCGACAGTGCGGCACTCCCTCAATACCGCCCCTCCGACAGTGCAGCGCTCCCTCAGTACTGACCCTCTGACAGTGCGGCGCTCCCTCAGTACTGATCCTCCGACAGTGCGGCGCTCCCTCAGTACTGTCCCTCCGACAGTGCGGCACTCCCTCAGTACTGTCCCTCCGACAGTGCGGCGCTCCCTCAGTACTGTCCCTCCGACAGTGCGGCGCTCCCTCAGCACTGCCCCTCCGACAGTGCGGCGCTCCCTCAGTACTGACCCTCCGACAGTGCGGCACTCCCTCAGTACCGCCCCTCCGACAGTGCGGCGCTCCCTCAGTACTGACCCTCTGACAGTGTGGCGCTCCCTCAGTACTGACCCTCCGACAGTGCGGCACTCCCTCAGTACTGTCCCTCCGACAGTGCGGCGCTCCCTCAGTACTGTCCCTCCGACAGTGCGGCGCTCCCTCAGTACTGCCTCTCCGACAGTGCAGCACTCCCTCAGTACTGCCCCTCCGACAATGCGGCGCTCCCTCAGAACTGCCCCCCGACAGTGCGGCGCTCCCTCAGTACTGCCCCTCCGACAGTGCGGCGCTACCTCAGTACTGCCCCTCCGACAGTGCAGCGCTTCCTCAGTACTACCCCTCCGACAGTGCAGCGCTCCCTCAGTACTGACCCTCCGACAGTGCAGCGCTCCCTTAGTACTGATCTTCTGACAGTGCAGCACTCCCTCAGTACTGATCCTCCGACAGTGCAGCATTCCCTCAGTGCTGCCCCTCCGACAGTGCGGCGCTCCCTCAGTACTGACCCTCTGACAGTGCGGCGCTCTCTCAGTACTGATCCTCCGACAGTGCAGCACTCCCTCAGTACTGACCCTCCGACAGTGCGGTGCCCCCTCAGTACTGCCCCTCCGAAAGTGCGGTGCTCCCTCAGTACTGCCCCTCCGATAGTGCGGCGCTTCCTCAGTACTGCCTCTCCGACAGTGCGCCGCTCCCTCAGTACTGCCCCACTGACAGCGCAGCACTCCCTCAGTAATGCCCCTCCGACAGTGCTGCACTCCCTCAGTACTGCCCCTCTTACAGTGCAGTGCTCCCTCAGAACTGACCCTCCGACAGTGCGGCGCTCCCTCAGTACTGACCCTCCGACAGTGCAACGCTCCCTCAGCACTGCCCCACTGACAGTGCGGCGCTCCCTCAGTACTGCCCCTCCGACAGTGTGATGCTTCCTCAGTACTGCCCCTCCGACAGTGCAGCGCTCCCTCAGTACTGACCCTCCGACAGTGCAGCGCTCCCTCAGTACTGATCCTCCGACAGTGCAGCATTCCATCAGTACTGCCCCTCCGGCAGTGCGACGCTTCCTCAGTACTGCCCCTCTGACAGTGCAGCGCTCCCTCAGTACCGACCCTCCGACAGTGCAGCGCTACCTCAGTACTGATCCTCCGACAGTGCTGCACTCCCTCAGTACTGCCCCTCCAACAGTGCGGCGCTCCCTCAGTACTGCCCCTCCGACAGTGCAGCGCTCCCTTATTACTGCCCCTACGACAGTACGGCGCTCCCTCAATACCGCCCCTCCGACAGTGCACCACTCCCTCAGTACTGCCCCTCTGACAGTGCAGCATTCCTTCAGTACTGCCGCTCCGACAATGCGGTGCTCCCTCAGTACTGCCTCTCCGACAGTGCAGCACTCCCTCAGTACTGCCCCTCCGACAATGCGGCGCTCCCTCAGAACTGCCCCCCGACAGTGCGGCGCTCCCTCAGTACTGCCCCTCCGACAGTGCGGCGCTCCCTCAGTACTGCCCCTCCGACAGTGCGGCGCTACCTCAGTACTGCCCCTCCGACAGTGCAGCGCTTCCTCAGTACTGCCCCTCCGACAGTGCGGCGCTCCCTCAGTTCTGCCCCTCCGACAGTGCGGCGCTCCCTCAGTACTGCACTTCCGACAGTGCGGCGCTCCCTCAGTCCTGCCCCTCCGACAATGCCGCGCTCCCTCAGTACTGCCCCTCCGACAGTGCGGCGCTCCCTCAGTGCTGCCCCTCTGACAGTGCAGCATGCCTTCAGTACTGCCCATCCGAGAGTGCAGGACTCCCTCAGTACTGCCCCTCCGACAATGCGGCGCTCCCTCAGTGCTGCCCCTCCGAGAGTGCAGCATTCCTTCAGTACTGCCCCTCCGACAGTGCAGGACTCCCTCAGTACTACCCGTCCGACAGTGCGACGCTTCCTCAGTACTGCCCCTCCGACAGTGCAGCGCTCCCTCAGTACTGACCCTCCGACAGTGCAGCGCTCCCTTAGTACTGATCCTCCGACAGTGCAGCACTCCCTCAGTACTGATCCTCCGACAGTGCAGCATTCCCTCAGTGCTGCCCCTCCGACAGTGCGACGCTCCCTCAGTACTGTCCCTCCGACAGTGCGGCGCTCCCTCAGTACTGTCCCTCCGACAGTGCGGCGCTCCCTCAGCACTGCCCCTCCGACAGTGCGGCGCTCCCTCAGTACTGCCCCTCCGACAATGCGGCGCTCCCTCAGAACTGCCCCCCGACAGTGCGGCGCTCCCTCAGTGCTGCCCCTCCGACAGTGCGGCGCTCCCTCAGTACTGCCCCTCCGACAGTGCGGCGCTACCTCAGTACTGCCCTCCGACAGTGCAGCGCTTCCTCAGTACTGCCCCTCCAACAGTGCGGCGCTCCCTCAGTACTGCCCCTCCGACAGTGCGGCGCTCCCTCAGTACTGCACTTCCGACAGTGCGGCGCTCCCTCAGTCCCGCCCCTCCGACAATGCCGCGCTCCCTCAGTACTGCCCCTCCGACAGTGCGGTGCTCCCTCAGTGCTGCCCCTCTGACAGTGCAGCATGCCTTCAGTACTGCCCATCCGAGAGTGCAGGACTCCCTCAGTACTGCCCCTCCGACAATGCGGCGCTCCCTCAGTGCTGCCCCTCCGAGAGTGCAGCATTCCTTCAGTACTGCCCCTCCGACAGTGCAGGACTCCCTCAGTACTACCCCTCCGACAGTGCGACGCTTCCTCAGTACTGTCCCTCCGACAGTGCGGCGCTCCCTCAGTACTGCCTCTCCGACAGTGCAGCACTCCCTCAGTACTGCCCCTCCGACAATGCGGCGCTCCCTCAG
The DNA here is from genome assembly GCF_052327205.1 of Somniosus microcephalus. Classification (NCBI taxonomy): domain Eukaryota; kingdom Metazoa; phylum Chordata; class Chondrichthyes; order Squaliformes; family Somniosidae; genus Somniosus; species Somniosus microcephalus. The sequence goes on from NC_140998.1 coordinate 180,693,627, forward strand.
AACTGCCCCCCGACAGTGCGGCGCTCCCTCAGTACTGCCCCTCCGACAGTGCGGCGCTACCTCAGTACTGCCCCTCCGACAGTGCAGCGCTTCCTCAGTACTACCCCTCCGACAGTGCAGCGCTCCCTCAGTACTGACCCTCCGACAGTGCAGCGCTCCCTTAGTACTGATCTTCTGACAGTGCAGCACTCCCTCAGTACTGATCCTCCGACAGTGCAGCATTCCCTCAGTGCTGCCCCTCCGACAGTGCGGCGCTCCCTCAGTACTGTCCATCCGACAGTGCGGCGCTCCCTCAGTACTGCCCCTCCGACAGTGCGGCGCTCCCTTAGCACTGCCCCTCCGACAGTGCGGCGCTCCCTCAGTACTGTCCCTCCGACAGTGCGGCGCTCCCTCAGTACTGACCCTCCCACAGTGTGGCGCTCCCTCAGTACTGCCCCTCCGACAGTGCGGCGCTCCCTCAGTACTGACCCTCCGACAGTGCGGCACTCCCTCAGTACCGCCCCTCCGACAGTGCAGCGCTCCCTCAGTACTGACCCTCCGACAGTGCGACGCTCCCTCAGTACTGACCCTCCGACAGTGCGGCGCTCTCTCAGTACTGTCCCTCCGACAGTGCGGCACTCCCTCAGTACTGTCCCTCCGACAGTGCGGCGCTCCCTCAGCACTGCCACCCCGACAGTGCGGCGCTCCCTCAGTACTGACCCTCCGACAGTGCGGCACTCCCTCAGCACCGCCCCTCCGACAGTGCAGCGCTCCCTCAGTACTGACCCTCTGACAGTGCGGCGCTCCCTCAGTACTGACCCTCCGACAGTGCGGCGCTCCCTCAGTTCTGTCCCTCCGACAGTGCGGCACTCCCTCAGTACTGTCCCTCCGACAGTGCGGCGCTCCCTCAGTACTGTCCCTCCGACAGTGCGGCGCTCCCTCAGTGCTGCCTCTCCAACAGTGCGGCGCTCCCTCAGTGCTGCCCCTCCGACAATGCGGCGCTCCCCCAGTACTGCCCCTCCGACAGTGCGGCGCTCCCTCAGTACTGACCCTCCCACAGTGTGGCGCTCCCTCAGTACTGCCCCTCCGACAGTGCGGCGCTCCCTCAGTACTGAGCCTCCGACAGTGCGGCACTCCCTCAGTACCGCCCCTCCGACAGTGCAGCGCTCCCTCAGTACTGACCCTCTGACAGTGCGGCGCTCCCTCAGTACTGACCCTCCGACAGTGCGGCGCTCTCTCAGTACTGTCCCTCCGACAGTGCGGCACTCCCTCAGTACTGTCCCTCTGACAGTGCGGCGCTCCCTCAGCACTGCCACTCCGACAGTGCGGCGCTCCCTCAGTACTGACCCTCCGACAGTGCGGCACTCCCTCAGCACCGCCCCTCCGACAGTGCAGCGCTCCCTCAGTACTGACCCTCTGACAGTGCGGCGCTCCCTCAGTACTGACCCTCCGACAGTGCGGCGCTCCCTCAGTACTGTCCCTCCGACAGTGCGGCACTCCCTCAGTACTGTCCCTCCGACAGTGCGGCGCTCCCTCAGTACTGTCCCTCCGACAGTGTGGCGCTCCCTCAGTGCTGCCTCTCCAACAGTGCGGCGCTCCCTCAGTGCTGCCCCTCCGACAATGCGGCGCTCCCCCAGTACTGCCCCTCTGACAATGCGGCGCTCCCCCAGTACTGCCCCTCCGACAGTGCGGCGCTACCTCAGTACTGCCCATCCGACAGTGCAGCGCTTCCTCAGTACTGCCCCTCCGACAGTGCGGCGCTCCCTCAGTACTGCCCCTCCGACAGTGCGGCGCTCCATCAGTACTGCACTTCCGACAGTGCGGCGCTCCCTCAGTACTGCCCCTCCGACAGTGCGGCGCTCCCTCAGTGCTGCCCCTCTGACAGTGCAGCATGCCTTCAGTACTGCCCATCCGAGAGTGCAGGACTACCTCAGTACTGCCCCTCCGACAATGCGGCGCTCCCTCAGTGCTGCCCCTCCGAGGGTGCAGCATTCCTTCAGTACTGCCCCTCCGACAGTGCAGGACTCCCTCAGTGCTACCCCTCCGACAGTGCGACGCTTCCTCAGTACTGCCCCTCCGACAGTGCAGCGCTCCCTCAGTACTGACCCTCCGACAGTGCAGCGCTCCCTTAGTACTGATCCTCCGACAGTGCAGCACTCCCTCAGTACTGATCCTCCGACAGTGCAGCATTCCCTCAGTGCTGCCCCTCCGAAAGTGCGACGCTTCCTCAGTACTGCCTCTCCGACAGTGCAGCGCTCCCTCAGTACTGACCCTCCGACAGTGCAGCGCTCCGTCAGTACTGATCCTCCGACAGTGCAGCACTCCCTCAGTACTGCCCCTCCAACAGTTCGGCGCTCCCTCAGTACTGCCCCTCCCACAGTGCGGCGCTCCCTCAGTACTGCCCATCCGACAGTGCGGTGCCTCCTCAGTACTGCCCCTCCGACAGTGCGACGCTTGCTCAGTACTGCCTCTCCGACAGTGCAGCGCTCCCTCAGTACTGACCGTCCGACAGTGCAGCGCTCCCTCAGTACTGATCCTCCGACAGTGCAGCACTCCCTCAGTACTGCCCCTCCGACAGTGCGGTGCCCCCTCAGTACTGCCCCTCCGAATGTGCGGTGCTCCCTCAGTACTGCCCCTCCGATAGTGCGGCGCTTCCTCAGTACTGCCTCTCCGACAGTGCGCCGCTCCCTCAGTACTGCCCCACTGACAGCGCAGCACTCCCTCAGTAATGCCCCTCCGACAGTGCTGCACTCCCTCAGTACTGCCCCTCTTACAGCGCAGTGCTCCCTCAGAACTGACCCTCCGACAGTGCGGCGCTCCCTCAGTACTGACCCTCCGACAGTGCAACGCTCCCTCAGCACTGCCCCACTGACAGTGCGGCGCTCCCTCAGTACTGCCCCTCCGACAGTGCGACGCTTCCTCAGTACTGCCCCTCCGACAGTGCAGCGCTCCCTCAGTACTGACCCTCCGACAGTGCAGCGCTCCCTCAGTACTGACCCACTGACAGTGCGGCGCTCCCTCAGTACTGCCCCTCCGACAGTGCGGCGCTCCCTCAGTACTGTCCCTCCGACAGTGCAACGCTCCCTCAGCACTGCCCCACTGACAGTGCGGCGCTCCCTCAGTACTGCCCCTCCGACAGTGTGACGCTTCCTCAGTACTGCCCCTCCGACAGTGCAGCGCTCCCTCAGTACTGACCCTCCGACAGTGCAGCGCTCCCTCAGTACTGATCCTCCGACAGTGCAGCATTCCATCAGTACTGCCCCTCCGGCAGTGCGACGCTTCCTCAGTACTGCCCCTCTGACAGTGCAGCGCTCCCTCAGTACTGACCCTCCGACAGTGCAGCGCTACCTCAGTACTGATCCTCCGACAGTGCTGCACTCCCTCAGTACTGCCCCTCCAACAGTGCGGCGCTCCCTCAGTACTGCCCCTCCGACAGTGCAGCGCTCCCTTATTATTGCCCCTACAACAGTACGGCGCTCCCTCAATACCGCCCCTCCGACAGTGCACCACTCCCTCAGTACTGCCCCTCTGACAGTGCAGCATTCCTTCAGTACTGCCGCTCCGACAATGCGGTGCTCCCTCAGTACTGCCTCTCCGACAGTGCAGCACTCCCTCAGTACTGCCCCTCCGACAATGCGGCGCTCCCTCAGAACTGCCCCCCGACAGTGCGGCGCTCCCTCAGTACTGCCCCTCCGACAGTGCGGCGCTCCCTCAGTACTGCCCCTCCGACAGTGCGGCGCTACCTCAGTACTGCCCCTCCGACAGTGCAGCGCTTCCTCAGTACTGCCCCTCCGACAGTGCGGCGCTCCCTCAGTTCTGCCCCTCCGACAGTGCGGCGCTCCCTCAGTACTGCACTTCCGACAGTGCGGCGCTCCCTCAGTCCTGCCCCTCCGACAATGCCGCGCTCCCTCAGTACTGCCCCTCCGACAGTGCGGCGCTCCCTCAGTGCTGCCCCTCTGACAGTGCAGCATGCCTTCAGTACTGCCCATCCGAGAGTGCAGGACTCCCTCAGTACTGCCCTCTGACAATGCGGCGCTCCCTCAGTGCTGCCCCTCCGAGAGTGCAGCATTCCTTCAGTACTGCCCCTCCGACAGTGCAGGACTCCCTCAGTACTACCCGTCCGACAGTGCGACACTTCCTCAGTACTGCCCCTCCGACAGTGCAGCGCTCCCTCAGTACTGACCCTCCGACAGTGCAGCGCTCCCTTAGTACTGATCCTCCGACAGTGCAGCACTCCCTCAGTACTGATCCTCCGACAGTGCAGCATTCCCTCAGTGCTGCCCCTCCGACAGTGCGACGCTCCCTCAGTACTGTCCCTCCGACAGTGCGGCGCTCCCTCAGTACTGTCCCTCCGACAGTGCGGCGCTCCCTCAGCACTGCCCCTCCGACAGTGCGGCGCTCCCTCAGTACTGCCCCTCCGACAATGCGGCGCTCCCTCAGAACTGCCCCCCGACAGTGCGGCGCTCCCTCAGTGCTGCCCCTCCGACAGTGCGGCGCTCCCTCAGTACTGCCCCTCCGACAGTGCGGCGCTACCTCAGTACTGCCCCTCCGACAGTGCGGCGCTTCCTCAGTACTGCCCCTCCAACAGTGCGGCGCTCCCTCAGTACTGCCCCTCCGACAGTGCGGCGCTCCCTCAGTACTGCACTTCCGACAGTGCGGCGCTCCCTCAGTCCTGCCCCTCCGACAATGCCGCGCTCCCTCAGTACTGCCCCTCCGACAGTGCGGCGCTCCCTCAGTGCTGCCCCTCTGACAGTGCAGCATGCCTTCAGTACTGCCCATCCGAAAGTGCAGGACTCCCTCAGTACTGCCCCTCCGACAATGCGGCGCTCCCTCAGTGCTGCCCCTCCGAGAGTGCAGCATTCCTTCAGTACTGCCCCTCCGACAGTGCAGGACACCCTCAGTACTACCCCTCCGACAGTGCGACGCTTCCTCAGTACTGCCCCTCCGACAGTGCAGCGCTCCCTCAGTACTGACCCTCCGACAGTGCGGCGCTCCCTCAGTACTGTCCCTCCGACAGTGCGGCGCTCCCTCAGTACTGTCCCTCCGACAGTGCGGCGCTCCCTCAGTGCTGCCTCTCCAACAGTGCGGCGCCCCCTCAGTGCTGCCCCTCCGACAATGCGGCGCTCCCCCAGTACTGCCCCTCCGACAATGCGGCGCTCCCCCAATACTGCCCCTCCGACAGTGCGGCGCTACCTCAGTACTGCCCATCCGACAGTGCAGCGCTTCCTCAGTACTGCCCCTCCGACAGTGCGGCGCTCCCTCAGTACTGCCCCTCCGACAGTGCGGCGCTCCCTCAGTACTGCACTTCCGACAGTGCGGCGCTCCCTCAGTACTGCCCCTCCGACAGTGCGGCGCTCCCTCAGTGCTGCCCCTCTGACAGTGCAGCATGCCTTCAGTACTGCCCATCCGAGAGTGCAGGACTACCTCAGTACTGCCCCTCCGACAATGCGGCGCTCCCTCAGTGCTGCCCCTCCGAGGGTGCAGCATTCCTTCAGTACTGCCCCTCCGACAGTGCAGGACTCCCTCAGTGCTACCCCTCCGACAGTGCGACGCTTCCTCAGTACTGCCCCTCCGACAGTGCAGCGCTCCCTCAGTACTGACCCTCCGACAGTGCAGCGCTCCCTTAGTACTGATCCTCCGACAGTGCAGCACTCCCTCAGTACTGATCCTCCGACAGTGCAGCATTCCCTCAGTGCTGCCCCTCCGAAAGTGCGACGCATCCTCAGTACTGCCTCTCCGACAGTGCAGCGCTCCCTCAATACTGACCCTCCGACAGTGCAGCGCTCCGTCAGTACTGATCCTCCGACAGTGCAGCACTCCCTCAGTACTGCCCCTCCAACAGTTCGGTGCTCCCTCAGTACTGCCCCTCCCACAGTGCGGCGCTCCCTCAGTACTGCCCATCCGACAGTGCGGTGCCTCCTCAGTACTGCCCCTCCGACAGTGCGACGCTTGCTCAGTACTGCCTCTCCGACAGTGCAGCGCTCCCTCAGTACTGACCCTCCGACAGTGCAGCGCTCCCTCAGTACTGATCCTCCGACAGTGCAGCACTCCCTCAGTACTGCCCCTCCGACAGTGCGGTGCCCCCTCAGTACTGCCCCTCCGAAAGTGCGGTGCTCCCTCAGTACTGCCCCTCCGATAGTGCGGCGCTTCCTCAGTACTGCCTCTCCGACAGTGCGCCGCTCCCTCAGTACTGCCCCACTGACAGCGCAGCACTCCCTCAGTAATGCCCCTCCGACAGTGCTGCACTCCCTCAGTACTGCCACTCTTACAGCGCAGTGCTCCCTCAGAACTGACCCTCCGACAGTGCGGCGCTCCCTCAGTACTGACCCTCCGACAGTGCAACGCTCCCTCAGCACTGCCCCACTGACAGTGCGGCGCTCCCTCAGTACTGCCCCTCCGACAGTGCGACGCTTCCTCAGTACTGCCCCTCCGACAGTGCAGCGCTCCCTCAGTACTGACCCTCCGACAGTGCAGCGCTCCCTCAGTACTGACCCACTGACAGTGCGGCGCTCCCTCAGTACTGCCCCTCCGACAGTGCGGCGCTCCCTCAGTACTGTCCCTCCGACAGTGCAACGCTCCCTCAGCACTGCCCCACTGACAGTGCGGCGCTCCCTCAGTACTGCCCCTCCGACAGTGTGACGCTTCCTCAGTACTGCCCCTCCGACAGTGCAGCGCTCCCTCAGTACTGACCCTCCGACAGTGCAGCGCTCCCTCAGTACTGATCCTCCGACAGTGCAGCATTCCATCAGTACTGCCCCTCCGGCAGTGCGACGCTTCCTCAGTACTGCCCCTCTGACAGTGCAGCGCTCCCTCAGTACTGACCCTCCGACAGTGCAGCGCTACCTCAGTACTGATCCTCCGACAGTGCTGCACTCCCTCAGTACTGCCCCTCCAACAGTGCGGCGCTCCCTCAGTACTGCCCCTCCGACAGTGCAGCGCTCCCTTATTACTGCCCCTATGACAGTACGGCGCTCCCTCAATACCGCCCCTCCGACAGTGCACCACTCCCTCAGTACTGCCCCTCTGACAGTGCAGCATTCCTTCAGTACTGCCGCTCCGACAATGCGGTGCTCCCTCAGTACTGCCTCTCCGACAGTGCAGCACTCCCTCAGTACTGCCCCTCCGACAATGCGGCGCTCCCTCAGAACTGCACCCCGACAGTGCGGCGCTCCCTCAGTACTGCCCCTCCGACAGTGCGGCGCTCCCTCAGTACTGCCCCTCCGACAGTGCGGCGCTACCTCAGTACTGCCCCTCCGACAGTGCAGCGCTTCCTCAGTACTGCCCCTCCGACAGTGCGGCGCTCCCTCAGTTCTGCCCCTCCGACAGTGCGGCGCTCCCTCAGTACTGCACTTCCGACAGTGCGGCGCTCCCTCAGTCCTGCCCCTCCGACAATGCCGCGCTCCCTCAGTACTGCCCCTCCGACAGTGCGGCGCTCCCTCAGTGCTGCCCCTCTGACAGTGCAGCATGCCTTCAGTACTGCCCATCCGAGAGTGCAGGACTCCCTCAGTACTGCCCCTCCGACAATGCGGCGCTCCCTCAGTGCTGCCCCTCCGAGAGTGCAGCATTCCTTCAGTACTGCCCCTCCGACAGTGCAGGACTCCCTCAGTACTACCCGTCCGACAGTGCGACGCTTCCTCAGTACTGCCCCTCCGACAGTGCAGCGCTCCCTCAGTACTGACCCTCCGACAGTGCAGCGCTCCCTTAGTACTGATCCTCCGACAGTGCAGCACTCCCTCAGTACTGATCCTCCGACAGTGCAGCATTCCCTCAGTGCTGCCCCTCCGACAGTGCGACGCTCCCTCAGTACTGTCCCTCCGACAGTGCGGCGCTCCCTCAGTACTGTCCCTCCGACAGTGCGGCGCTCCCTCAGCACTGCCCCTCCGACAGTGCGGCGCTCCCTCAGTACTGCCCCTCCGACAATGCGGCGCTCCCTCAGAACTGCCCCCCGACAGTGCGGCGCTCCCTCAGTGCTGCCCCTCCGACAGTGCGGCGCTCCCTCAGTACTGCCCCTCCGACAGTGCGGCGCTACCTCAGTACGGCCCCTCCGACAGTGCAGCGCTTCCTCAGTACTGCCCCTCCAACAGTGCGGCGCTCCCTCAGTACTGCCCCTCCGACAGTGCGGCGCTCCCTCAGTACTGCACTTCCGACAGTGCGGCGCTCCCTCAGTGCTGCCCCTCCGAGAGTGCAGCATTCCTTCAGTACTGTCCCTCCGACAGTGCAGGACACCCTCAGTACTACCCATCCGACAGTGCGACGCTTCCTCAGTACTGCCCCTCCGACAGTGCAGCGCTCCCTCAGTACTGACCCTCCGACAGTGCAGCGCTCCCTTAGTACTGATCCTCCGACAGTGCAGCACTCCCTCAGTACTGATCCTCCGAAAGTGCAGCATTCCCTCAGTGCTGCCCCTCCGACAGTGCGACGCTCCCTCAGTACTGTCCCTCCGACAGTGCGGCGCTCCCTCAGCACTGCCCCTCCGACAGTGCGGCGTTCCCTCAGTACTGTCCCTCCGACAGTGCGGCGCTCCCTCAGTACTGTCCCTCCGACAGTGCGGCGCTCCCTCAGTACTGACCCTACCACAGTGCGGCGCTCCCTCAGTACTGCCCCTCCGACAGTGCGGCGCTCCCTCAGTACTGACCCTCCGACAGTGCGGCACTCCCTCAATACCGCCCCTCCGACAGTGCAGCGCTCCCTCAGTACTGACCCTCTGACAGTGCGGCGCTCCCTCAGTACTGATCCTCCGACAGTGCGGCGCTCCCTCAGTACTGTCCCTCCGACAGTGCGGCACTCCCTCAGTACTGTCCCTCCGACAGTGCGGCGCTCCCTCAGCACTGCCCCTCCGACAGTGCGGCGCTCCCTCAGTACTGACCCTCCGAAAGTGCGGCACTCCCTCAGTACCACCCCTCCGACAGTGCAGCGCTCCCTCAGTACTGACCCTCTGACAGTGTGGCGCTCCCTCAGTACTGACCCTCCGACAGTGCGGCACTCCCTCAGTACTGTCCCTCCGACAGTGCGGCGCTCCCTCAGTACTGTCCCTCCGACAGTGCGGCGCTCCCTCAGTACTGCCTCTCCGACAGTGCAGCACTCCCTCAGTACTGCCCCTCCGACAATGCGGCGCTCCCTCAGAACTGCCCCCCGACAGTGCGGCGCTCCCTCAGTACTGCCCCTCCGACAGTGCGGCGCTCCCTCAGTACTGCCCCTCCGACAGTGCGGCGCTACCTCAGTACTGCCCCTCCGACAGTGCAGCGCTTCCTCAGTACTGCCCCTCCGACAGTGCAGCGCTCCCTCAGTACTGACCCTCCGACAGTGCAGCATTCCCTCAGTACTGATCCTCCGACAGTGCAGCATTCCCTCAGTGCTGCCCCTCCGACAGTGCGACGCTCCCTCAGTACTGTCCATCCGACAGTGCGGCGCTCCCTCAGTACTGTCCCTCCGACAGTGCGGCGCTCCCTCGGCACTGCCCCTCCGACAGTGCGGCGCTCCCTCAGTACTGTCCGTCCGACAGTGCGGCGCTCACTCAGTACTGTCCCTCCAACAGTGCGGCGCTCCCTCAGTACTGACCCTCCCACAGTGCGGCGCTCCCTCAGTACTGCCCCTCCGACAGTGCGGCGCTCCATCAGTACTGACCCTCCGACAGTGCGGCACTCCCTCAGTACCGCCCCTCCGACAGTGCAGCGCTCCCTCAGTACTGACCCTCTGACAATGCGGCGCTCCCTCAGAACTGCCCCCCGACAGTGCGGCGCTCCCTCAGTACTGCCCCTCCGACAGTGCGGCGCTCCCTCAGTACTGCCCCTCCGACAGTGCGGCGCTACCTCAGTACTGCCCCTCCGACAGTGCAGCGCTTCCTCAGTACTGCCCCTCCGACAGTGCGGCGCTCCCTCAGTTCTGCCCCTCCGACAGTGCGGCGCTCCCTCAGTACTGCACTTCCGACAGTGCGGCGCTCCCTCAGTCCTGCCCCTCCGACAATGCCGCGCTCCCTCAGTACTGCCCCTCCGACAGTGCGGCGCTCCCTCAGTGCTGCCCCTCTGACAGTGCAGCATGCCTTCAGTACTGCCCATCCGAGAGTGCAGGACTCCCTCAGTACTGCCACTCCGACAATGCGGCGCTCCCTCAGTGCTGCCCCTCCGAGAGTGCAGCATTCCTTCAGTACTGCCCCTCCGACAGTGCAGGACTCCCTCAGTACTACCCGTCCGACAGTGCGACGCTTCCTCAGTACTGCCCCTCCGACAGGGCAGCGCTCCCTCAGTACTGACCCTCCGACAGTGCAGCGCTCCCTTAGTACTGATCCTCCGACAGTGCAGCACTCCCTCAGTACTGATCCTCCGACAGTGCAGCATTCCCTCAGTGCTGCCCCTCCGACAGTGCGACGCTCCCTCAGTACTGTCCCTCCGACAGTGCGGCGCTCCCTCAGTACTGTCCCTCCGACAGTGCGGCGCTCCCTCAGCACTGCCCCTCCGACAGTGTGGCGCTCCCTCAGTACTGCCCCTCCGACAATGCGGCGCTCCCTCAGAACTGCCCCCCGACAGTGCGGCGCTCCCTCAGTGCTGCCCCTCCGACAGTGCGGCGCTCCCTCAGTACTGCCCCTCCGACAGTGCGGCGCTACCTCAGTACTGCCCCTCCGACAGTGCAGCGCTTCCTCAGTACTGCCCCTCCAACAGTGCGGCGCTCCCTCAGTACTGCCCCTCCGACAGTGCGGCGCTCCCTCAGTACTGCACTTCCGACAGTGCGGCGCTCCCTCAGTGCTGCCCCTCCGAGAGTGCAGCATTCCTTCAGTACTGTCCCTCCGACAGTGCAGGACACCCTCAGTACTACCCATCCGACAGTGCGACGCTTCCTCAGTACTGCCCCTCCGACAGTGCAGCGCTCCCTCAGTACTGACCCTCCGACAGTGCAGCGCTCCCTTAGTACTGATCCTCCGACAGTGCAGCACTCCCTCAGTACTGATCCTCCGAAAGTGCAGCATTCCCTCAGTGCTGCCCCTCCGACAGTGCGACGCTCCCTCAGTACTGTCCCTCCGACAGTGCGGCGCTCCCTCAGCACTGCCCCTCCGACAGTGCGGCGTTCCCTCAATACTGTCCCTCCGACAGTGCGGCGCTCCCTCAGTACTGTGCCTCCGACAGTGCGGCGCTCCCTCAGTACTGACCCTACCACAGTGCGGCGCTCCCTCAGTACTGCCCCTCCGACAGTGCGGCGCTCCCTCAGTACTGACCCTCCGACAGTGCGGCACTCCCTCAATACCGCCCCTCCGACAGTGCAGCGCTCCCTCAGTACTGACCCTCTGACAGTGCGGCGCTCCCTCAGTACTGATCCTCCGACAGTGCGGCGCTCCCTCAGTACTGTCCCTCCGACAGTGCGGCACTCCCTCAGTACTGTCCCTCCGACAGTGCGGCGCTCCCTCAGCACTGCCCCTCCGACAGTGCGGCGCTCCCTCAGTACTGACCCTCCGACAGTGCGGCACTCCCTCAGTACCGCCCCTCCGACAGTGCAGCGCTCCCTCAGTACTGACCCTCTGACAGTGTGGCGCTCCCTCAGTACTGACCCTCCGACAGTGCGGCACTCCCTCAGTACTGTCCCTCCGACAGTGCGGCGCTCCCTCAGTACTGTCCCTCCGACAGTGCGGCGCTCCCTCAGTACTGCCTCTCCGACAGTGCAGCACTCCCTCAGTACTGCCCCTCCGACAATGCGGCGCTCCCTCAGAACTGCCCCCCGACAGTGCGGCGCTCCCTCAGTACTGCCCCTCCGACAGTGCAGCGCTCCCTCAGTACTGCCCCTCCGACAGTGCGGCGCTACCTCAGTACTGCCCCTCCGACAGTGCAGCGCTTCCTCAGTACTGCCCCTCCGACAGTGCAGCGCTCCCTCAGTACTGACCCTCCGACAGTGCAGCGCTCCCTTAGTACTGATCCTCCGACAGCGCAGCATTCCCTCAGTACTGATCCTCCGACAGTGCAGCATTCCCTCAGTGCTGCCCCTCCGACAGTGCGACGCTCCCTCAGTACTGTCCATCCGACAGTGCGGCGCTCCCTCAGTACTGTCCCTCCGACAGTGCGGCGCTCCCTCGGCACTGCCCCTCCGACAGTGCGGCGCTCCCTCAGTACTGTCCGTCCGACAGTGCGGCGCTCCCTCAGTACTGTCCCTCCAACAGTGCGGCGCTCCCTCAGTACTGACCCTCCCACAGTGCGGCGCTCCCTCAGTACTGCCCCTCCGACAGTGCGGCGCTCCATCAGTACTGACCCTCCGACAGTGCGGCACTCCCTCAGTACCGCCCCTCCGACAGTGCAGCGCTCCCTCAGTACTGACCCTCTGACAGTGCGGCGCTCCCTCAGTACTGACCCTCCGACAGTGCGGCGCTCCCTCAGTACTGTCCCTCCGACAGTGCGGCACTCCCTCAGTACTGCCCCTCCGACAGTGCGGCGCTCCCTCAGCACTGCCCCTCCGACAGTGCGGCGCTCCCTCAGTACTGACCCTCCGACAGTGCGGCACTCCCTCAGTACCGCCCCTCCGACAGTGCAGCGCACCCTCAGTACTGACCCTCTGACAGTGCGGCGCTCCCTCAGTACTGACCCTCCGACAGTGCGGCGCTCCCTCAGTACTGTCCCTCCGACAGTGCGGCACTCCCTCAGTACTGTCCCTCCGACAGTGCGGCGCTCCCTCAGTACTGTCCCTCCGACAGTGCGGCGCTCCCTCAGTGCTGCCTCTCCGACAGTGCAGCACTCCCTCAGTACTGCCCCTCCGACAATGCGGCGCTCCCTCAGAACTGCCCCCCGACAGTGCGGCGCTCCCTCAGTACTGCCCCTCCGACAGTGCAGCGCTCCCTCAGTAATGCCCCTCCGACAGTGCGGCGCTACCTCAGTACTGCCCCTCCGACAGTGCAGCGCTTCCTCAGTACTGCCCCTCCGACAGTGCGGCGCTCCCTCAGTACTGCCCCTCCGACAGTGCAGCGCTCCCTCAGTACTGCCCCTCCGACAGTGCGGCGCTACCTCAGTACTGCCCCTCCGACAGTGCAGCGCTTCCTCAGTACTGCCCTTCCGACAGTGCGGCGCTCCCTCAGTTCTGCCCCTCCGACAGTGCGGCGCTCCCTCAGTACTGCACTTCCGACAGTGCGGCGCTCCCTCAGTCCTGCCCCTCCGACAATGCTGCGCTCCCTCAGTACTGCCCCTCCGACAGTGCGGCGCTCCCTCAGTGCTGCCCCTCTGACAGTGCAGCATGCCTTCAGTACTGCCCATCCGAGAGTGCAGACTCCCTCAGTTATGCCCCTCCGACAATGCGGCGCTCCCTCAGTGATGCCCCTCCGAGAGTGCAGCATTCCTTCAGTACTGCCCCTCCGACAGTGCAGGACACCCTCAGTACTACCCCTCCGACAGTGCGACGCTTCCTCAGTACTGCCCCTCCGACAGTGCAGCGCTCCCTCAGTACTGACCCTCCGACAGTGCAGCGCTCCCTTAGTACTGATCCTCCGACAGTGCAGCACTCCCTCAGTACTGATCCTCCGAAAGTGCAGCATTCCCTCAGTGCTGCCCCTCCGGCAGTGCGACGCTTCCTCAGTACTGCCCCTCTGACAGTGCAGCGCTCCCTCAGTACTGACCCTCCGACAGTGCAGCGATACCTCAGTACTGATCCTCCGACAGTGCTGCACTCCCTCAATACTGCCCCTCCAACAGTGCGGCGCTCCCTCAGTACTGCCCCTCCGACAGTGCAGCGCTCCCTTATTACTGCCCCTCCGACAGTACGGTGCTCCCTCAATACCGCCCCTCCGACAGTGCACCACTCCCTCAGTACTGCCCCTCTGACAGTGCAGCATTCCTTCAGTACTGCCCCTCCGACAATGCGGTGCTCCCTCAGTACTGCCTCTCCGACAGTGCAGCACTCCCTCAGTACTGCCCCTCCGACAATGCGGCGCTCCCTCAGAACTGCCCCCCGACTGTGCGGCGCTCCCTCAGTACTGCCCCTCCGACAGTGCAGCGCTCCCTCAGTACTGCCCCTCCGACAGTGCGGCGCTACCTCAGTACTGCCCCTCCGACAGTGCAGCGCTTCCTCAGTACTGCCCCTCCGACAGTGCGGCGCTCCCTCAGTACTGCCCCTCCGACAGTGCGGCGCTCCCTCAGTACTGCACTTCCGACACTGCGGCGCTCCCTCAGTCCTGCCCCTCCGACAATGCCGCGCTCCCTCAGTACTGCCCCTCCGACAGTGCGGCGCTCCCTCAGTGCTGCCCCTCCGAGAGTGCAGCATTCCTTCAGTACTGCCCCTCCGACAGTGCAGGACTCCCTCAGTACTACCACTCCGACAGTGCGACGCTTCCTCAGTACTGCCCCTCCGACAGTGCAGCGCTCCCTCAGTACTGACCCTCCGACAGTGCAGCGCTCCCTTAGTACTGATCCTCCGACAGTGCAGCACTCCCTCAGTACTGATCCTCCGACAGTGCAGCGCTCCCTCAGTACTGACCCTCCGACAGTGCAGCGCTCCCTTAGTACTGATCCTCCGACAGTGCAGCACTCCCTCACTGCTGCCCCTCCGACAGTGCGACGCTCCCTCAGTACTGTCCCTCCGACAGTGCGGCGCTCCCTCAGTACTGTCCCTCCGACAGTGCGGCGCTCCCTCAGCACTGCCCCTCCGACAGTGCGGCGCTCCCTCAGTACTGTCCCTCCGACAGTGCGGCGCTCCCTCAGTACTGTCCCTCCGACAGTGCGGCACTCCCTCAGTACTGACCCTCCCACAGTGCGGCGCTCCCTCAGTACTGCCCCTCCGAAAGTGCGGCGCTCCCTCAGTACTGACCCTCCGACAGTGCGGCACTCCCTCAGTACCGCCCCTCCGACAGTGCAGCGCTCCCTCAGTACTGTCCCTCCGACAGTCCGGCGCTCCCTCAGTACTGACCCTCCGACAGTGCGGCGCTCCCTCAGTACTGTCCCTCCGACAGTGCGGCACTCCCTCAGTACTGTCCCTCCGACAGTGCGGCGCTCCCTCAGCACTGCCCATCCGACATTGCGGCGCTCCCTCAGTACTGACCCTCCGACAGTGCGGCACTCCCTCAGTACTGTCCCTCCGACAGTGCGGCGCTCCCTCAGTACTGCCCCTCCGACAGTGCGGCGCTCCCTCAGCACTGCCCCTCTGACAGTGCGGCGCTCCCTCAGTACTGCCCCTCCGACAGTGCGGCGCTCCCTCAGTACTGCCCCTCCGACATTGCGGCGCTCCCTCAGTACTGACCCTCCGACAGTGCGGCACTCCCTCAGTACTGCCCCTCCGACAGTGCGGCGCTCCCTCAGTACTGCCCCTCCGACAGTGCGGCGCTCCCTCAGTACTGCCCCTCCGACAGTGCGGCGCTCCCTCAGTACTGTCCCTCCGACAGTGCAGCGCTCCCTCAGTACTGACCCTCTGACAGTGCGGCGCTCCCTCAGTACCGCCCCTCCGACAGTGCAGCGCTCCCTCAGTACTGACCCTCTGACAGTGCGGCGCTCCCTCAGTACTGACCCTCCGACAGTGCGGCGCTCCCTCAGTACTGTCCCTCCGACAGTGCGGCACTCCCTCAGTACTGTCCCTCCGACAGTGCGGCGCTCCCTCAGTACTGACCCTCTCACAGTGCGGCGCTCCCTCAGTACTGCCCCTCCGACAGTGCGGCACTCCCTCAGTACCGCCACTCCAACAGTGCAGCGCTCCCTCAGTAGTGACCCTCCGACAGTGCGGCGCTCCCTCAGTACTGACCCTCCGACAGTGCGGCGCTCCCTCAGTACTGTCCCTCCGACAGTGCGGCGCTCCCTCAGTACTGTCCCTCCGACAGTGCGGCGCTCCCTCAGTACTGACCCTACAACAGTGCGGCGCTCCCTCAGTACTGCCCCTCCGACAGTGCGGCGCTCCCTCAGTACTGTCCCTCCGACAGTGCGGCGCTCCCTCAGTACTGTCCATCCAACAGTGCGGCGCTCCCTCAGTACTGTCCCTCCGACAGTGCGGCGCTCCCTTAGCACTGCCCCTCCAACAGTGCGGCGCTCCCTCAGTACTGTCCCTCCGACAGTGCGGCGCTCCCTCAGTACTGTCCCTCCGACAGTGCGGCGCTCCCTCAGTACTGACCCTCCCACAGTGTGGCGCTCCCTCAGTACTGCCCCTCCGACAGTGCGGCGCTCCCTCAGTACTGACCCTCCGACAGTGCGGCACTCCCTCAGTACCGCCCCTCCGACAGTGCAGCGCTCCCTCAGTACTGACCCTTTGACAGTGCGGCGCTCCCTCAGTACTGACCCTCCGACAGTGCGGCGCTCTCTCAGTACTGTCCCTCCGACAGTGCGGCACTCCCTCAGTACTGTCCCTCCGACAGTGCGGCGCTCCCTCAGCACTGCCCCTCCGACAGTGCGGCGCTCCCTCAGTACTGACCCTCCGACAGTGCGGCACTCCCTCAGCACCGCCCCTCCGACAGTGCAGCGCTCCCTCAGTACTGACCCTCTGACAGTGCGGCGCTCCCTCAGTACTGACCCTCCGACAGAGCGGCGCTCCCTCAGTACTGTCCCTCCGACAGTGCGGCGCTCCCTCAGTACTGTCCCTCCGACAGTGCGGCGCTCCCTCAGTGCTGCCTCTCCAACAGTGCTGCGCTCCCTCAGTGCTGCCCCTCCGACAATGCGGCGCTCCCCCAGTACTGCCCCTCCGACAATGCGGCGCTCCCCCAGTACTGCCCCTCCGACAGTGCGGCGCTACCTCAGTACTGCACTTCCGACAGTGCGGCGCTCCCTCAGTACTGACCCTCCGACAGTGCGGCACTCCCTCAGTACTGCCCCTCCGACAGTGCGGCGCTCCCTCAGTACTGCACTTCCGACAGTGCGGCGCTCCCTCAGTACTGCCCCTCCGACAGTGCGGCGCTCCCTCAGTGCTGCCCCTCTGACAGTGCAGCATGCCTTCAGTACTGCCCATCCGAGAGTGCAGGACTACCTCAGTACTGCCCCTCCGACAATGCGGCGCTCCCTCAGTGCTGCCCCTCCGAGGGTGCAGCACTCCTTCAGTACTGCCCCTCCGACAGTGCAGGACTCTCTCAGTACTTCCCCTCCGACAGTGCGACGCTTCCTCAGTACTGCCCCTCCGACAGTGCAGCGCTCCCTCAGTACTGACCCTCCGACAGTGCAGCGCTCCCTTAGTACTGATCCTCCGACAGTGCAGCACTCCCTCAGTACTGATCCTCCGACAGTGCAGCATTCCCTCAGTGCTGCCCCTCCGAAAGTGCGACGCTTCCTCAGTACTGCCTCTCCGACAGTGCAGCGCTCCCTCAGTACTGACCCTCCGACAGTGCAGCGCTCCGTCAGTACTGATCCTCCGACAGTGCAGCACTCCCTCAGTACTGCCCCTCCAACAGTTCGGCGCTCCCTCAGTACTGCCCCTCCCACAGTGCGGCGCTCCCTCAGTACTGCCCATCCGACAGTGCGGTGCCTCCTCAGTACTGCCCCTCCGACAGTGCGGCACTCCCTAAGTACTGTCCCTCCGACAGTGCGGCGCTCCCTCAGTACTGTCCCTCCGACAGTGCGGCGCTCCCTCAGTGCTGCCTCTCCAACAGTGCTGCGCTCCCTCAGTGCTGCCCCTCCGACAATGCGGCGCTCCCCCAGTACTGCCCCTCCGACAATGCGGCGCTCCCCCAGTACTGCCCCTCCGACAGTGCGGCGCTACCTCAGTACTGCACTTCCGACAGTGCGGCGCTCCCTCAGTACTGACCCTCCGACAGTGCGGCACTCCCTCAGTACTGCCCCTCCGACAGTGCGGCGCTCCCTCAGTACTGCACTTCCGACAGTGCGGCGCTCCCTCAGTACTGCCCCTCCGACAGTGCGGCGCTCCCTCAGTGCTGCCCCTCTGACAGTGCAGCATGCCTTCAGTACTGCCCATCCGAGAGTGCAGGACTACCTCAGTACTGCCCCTCCGACAATGCGGCGCTCCCTCAGTGCTGCCCCTCCGAGGGTGCAGCACTCCTTCAGTACTGCCCCTCCGACAGTGCAGGACTCTCTCAGTACTTCCCCTCCGACAGTGCGACGCTTCCTCAGTACTGCCCCTCCGACAGTGCAGCGCTCCCTCAGTACTGACCCTCCGACAGTGCAGCGCTCCCTTAGTACTGATCCTCCGACAGTGCAGCACTCCCTCAGTACTGATCCTCCGACAGTGCAGCATTCCCTCAGTGCTGCCCCTCCGAAAGTGCGACGCTTCCTCAGTACTGCCTCTCCGACAGTGCAGCGCTCCCTCAGTACTGACCCTCCGACAGTGCAGCGCTCCGTCAGTACTGATCCTCCGACAGTGCAGCACTCCCTCAGTACTGCCCCTCCAACAGTTCGGCGCTCCCTCAGTACTGCCCCTCCCACAGTGCGGCGCTCCCTCAGTACTGCCCATCCGACAGTGCGGTGCCTCCTCAGTACTGCCCCTCCGACAGTGCGACGCTTCCTCAGTACTGCCTCTCCGACAGTGCAGCGCTCCCTCAGTACTGACCCTCCGACAGTGCAGCGCTCCCTCAGTACTGATCCTCCGACAGTGCAGCACTCCCTCAGTACTGCCCCTCCGACAGTGCGGTGCCCCCTCAGTACTGCCCCTCCGAAAGTGCGGTGCTCCCTCAGTACTGCCCCTCCGATAGTGCGGCGCTTCCTCAGTACTGCCTCTCCGACAGTGCGCCGCTCCCTCAGTACTGCCCCACTGACAGCGCAGCACTCCCTCAGTAATGCCCCTCCGACAGTGCGGCGCTCCCTCAGTACTGCCCCTCTTACAGCGCAGTGCTCCCTCAGAACTGACCCTCCGACAGAGCGGCGCTCCCTCAGTACTGACCCTCCGACAGTGCAACGCTCCCTCAGCACTGCCCCACTGACAGTGCGGCGCTCCCTCAGTACTGCCCCTCCGACAGTGTGACGCTTCCTCAGTACTGCCCCTCCGACAGTGCAGCGCTCCCTCAGTACTGACCCTCCGACAGTGCAGCGCTCCCTCAGTACTGATCCTCCGACAGTGCAGCATTCCATCAGTACTGCCCCTCCGGCAGTGCGACGCTTCCTCAGTACTGCCCCTCTGACAGTGCAGCGCTCCCTCAGTACCGACCCTCCGACAGTGCAGCGCTACCTCAGTACTGATCCTCCGACAGTGCTGCACTCCCTCAGTACTGCCCCTCCAACAGTGCGGCGCTCCCTCAGTACTGCCCCTCCGACAGTGCAGCGCTCCCTTATTACTGCCCCTACGACAGTACGGCGCTCCCTCAATACCGCCCCTCCGACAGTGCACCACTCCCTCAGTACTGCACCTCTGACAGTGCAGCATTCCTTCAGTACTGCCCCTCCGACAATGCGGTGCTCCCTCAGTACTGCCTCTCCGACAGTGCAGCACTCCCTCAGTACTGCCCCTCCGACAATGCGGCGCTCCCTCAGAACTGCCCCCCGACAGTGCGGCGCTCCCTCAGTACTGCCCCTCCGACAGTGCGGCGCTCCCTCAGTACTGCCCCACCGACAGTGCGGCGCTACCTCAGTACTGCCCCTCCGACAGTGCAGCGCTTCCTCAGTACTGCCCCTCCGACAGTGCGGCGCTCCCTCAGTTCTGCCCCTCCGACAGTGCGGCGCTCCCTCAGTACTGCACTTCCGACAGTGCGGCGCTCCCTCAGTCCTGCCCCTCCGACAATGCCGCGCTCCCTCAGTACTGCCCCTCCGACAGTGCGGCGCTCCCTCAGTGCTGCCCCTCTGACAGTGCAGCATGCCTTCAGTACTGCCCATCCGAGAGTGCAGGACTCCCTCAGTACTGCCCCTCCGACAATGCGGCGCTCCCTCAGTGCTGCCCCTCCGAGAGTGCAGCATTCCTTCAGTACTGCCCCTCCGACAGTGCAGGACTCCCTCAGTACTACCCGTCCGACAGTGTGACGCTTCCTCAGTACTGCCCCTCCGACAGTGCAGCGCTCCCTCAGTACTGACCCTCCGACAGTGCAGCACTCCCTTAGTACTGATCCTCCGACAGTGCAGCACTCCCTCAGTACTGATCCTCCGACAGTGCGGCGCTCCCTCAGTACTGCCCCTCCGACAATGCGGCGCTCCCTCAGAACTGCCCCCCGACAGTGCGGCGCTCCCTCAGTGCTGCCCCTCCGACAGTGCGGCGCTCCCTCAGTACTGCCCCTCCGACAGTGCGGCGCTACCTCAGTACTGCCCCTCCGACAGTGCAGCGCTTCCTCAGTACTGCCCCTCCAACAGTGCGGCGCTCCCTCAGTACTGCCCCTCCGACAGTGCGGCGCTCCCTCAGTACTGCACTTCCGACAGTGCGGCGCTCCCTCAGTCCTGCCCCTCCGACAATGCCGCGCTCCCTCAGTACTGCCCCTCCGACAGTGCGGTGCTCCCTCAGTGCTGCCCCTCTGACAGTGCAGCATGCCTTCAGTACTGCCCATCCGAGAGTGCAGGACTCCCTCAGTACTGCCCCTCCGACAATGCGGCGCTCCCTCAGTGCTGCCCCTCCGAGAGTGCAGCATTCCTTCAGTACTGCCCCTCCGACAGTGCAGGACACCCTCAGTACTACCCCTCCGACAGTGCGACGCTTCCTCAGTACTGCCCCTCCGACAGTGCAGCGCTCCCTCAGTACTGACCCTCCGACAGTGCAGCGCTCCCTTTGTACTGATCCTCCGAAAGTGCAGCACTCCCTCAGTACTGATCCTCCGAAAGTGCAGCATTCCCTCAGTGCTGCCCCTCCGACAGTGCGACGCTCCCTCAGTACTGTCCCTCCGACAGTGCGGTGCTCCCTCAGTACTGTCCCTCCGACAGTGCGGCGCTCCCTCAGCACTGCCCCTCCGACAGTGCGGCGTTCCCTCAGTACTGTCCCTCCGACAGTGCGGCGCTCCCTCAGTACTGTCCCTCCGACAGTGCGGCGCTCCCTCAGTACTGACCCTACCACAGTGCGGCGCTCCCTCAGTACTGCCCCTCCGACAGTGCGGCGCTCCCTCAGTACTGACCCTCCGACAGTGCGGCACTCCATCAATACCGCCCCTCCGACAGTGCAGCGCTCCCTCAGTACTGACCCTCTGACAGTGCGGCGCTCCCTCAGTACTGATCCTCCGACAGTCCGGCGCTCCCTCAGTACTGTCCCTCCGACAGTGCGGCACTCCCTCAGTACTGTCCCTCCGACAGTGCGGCGCTCCCTCAGCACTGCCCCTCCGACAGTGCGGCGCTCCCTCAGTACTGATCCTCCGACAGTGCGGCACTCCCTCAGTACCGCCCCTCCGACAGTGCAGCGCTCCCTCAGTACTGACCCTCTGACAGTGTGGCGCTCCCTCAGTACTGACCCTCCGACAGTGCGGCGCTCCCTCAGTACTGTCCCTCCGACAGTGCGGCACTCCCTCAGTACTGTCCCTCCGACAGTGCGGCGCTCCCTCTGTACTGTCCCTCCGACAGTGCGGCGCTCCCTCAGTACTGCCTCTCCGACAGTGCAGCATGCCTTCAGTACTGCCCATCCGAGAGTGCAGGACTCCCTCAGTACTGCCCCTCCGACAATGCGGCGCTCCCTCAGAACTGCCCCCCGACAGTGCGGCGCTCCCTCAGTACTGCCCCTCCGACAGTGCGGCGCTCCCTCAGTACTGCCCCTCCGACAGTGCGGCGCTACCTCAGTACTGCCCCTCCGACAGTGCAGCGCTTCCTCAGTACTGCCCCTCCGACAGTGCAGCGCTCCCTCAGTACTGACCCTCCGACAGTGCAGCGCTCCCTTAGTACTGATCCTCCGACAGCGCAGCACTCCCTCAGTACTGATCCTCCGACAGTGCAGCATTCCCTCAGTGCTGCCCCTCCGACAGTGCGACGCTCCCTCAGTACTGTCCATCCGACAGTGCGGCGCTCCCTCAGTACTGTCCCTCCGACAGTGCGGCGTTCCCTCAGCACTGCCCCTCCGACAGTGCGGCGCTCCCTCAGTACTGTCCGTCCGACAGTGCTGCGCTCCCTCAGTACTGTCCCTCCAACAGTGCGGCGCTCCCTCAGTACTGACCCTCCCACAGTGCGGCGCTCCCTCAGTACTGCCCCTCCGACAGTGCGGCGCTCCCTCAGTACTGACCCTCCGACAGTGCAGCACTCCCTCAGTACCGCCCCTCCGACAGTGCAGCGCTCCCTCAGTACTGACCCTCTGACAGTGCGGCGCTCCCTCAGTACTGACCCTCCGACAGTGCGGCGCTCCCTCAGTACTGTCCCTCCGACAGTGCGGCACTCCCTCAGTACTGCCCCTCCGACAGTGCGGCGCTCCCTCAGCACTGCCCCTCTGACAGTGCGGCGCTCCCTCAGTACTGACCCTCCGACAGTGCGGCACTCCCTCAGTACCGCCCCTCCGACAGTGCAGCGCTCCCTCAGTACTGACCCTCTGACAGTGCGGCGCTCCCTCAGTACTGATCCTCCGACAGTGCGGCGCTCCCTCAGTACTGTCCCTCCGACAGTGCGGCACTCCCTCAGTACTGTCCCTCCGACAGTGCAGCGCTTCCTCAGTGCTGCCACTCCGACAGTGCGGCGCTCCCTCAGTACTGCCCCTCCGACAGTGCGGCGCTACCTCAGTACTGCCCCTCCGACAGTGCAGCGCTTCCTCAGTACTGCCCCTCCGACAGTGCGGCGCTCCCTCAGTACTGCCCCTCCGACAGTGCAACGCTCCCTCAGCACTGCCCCACTGACAGTGCGGCGCTCCCTCTGTACTGCCCCTCCGACAGTGTGACGCTCCCTCGGTCCTGACCCTCCGACAGTGCAGCGCTCCCTCAGTACTGATCCTCCGACAGTGCAGCATTCCCTCAGTACTGCCCCTCCGGCAGTGCGACGCTTCCTCAGTACTGCCCCTCTGACAGTGCAGCGCTCCCTCAGTACTGACCCTCCGACAGTGCAGCGATACCTCAGTACTGATCCTCCGACAGTGCAGCACTCCCTCAATACTGCCCCTCCAACAGTGCGGCGCTCCCTCAGTACTGCCCCTCCGACAGTGCAGCGCTCCCTTATTACTGCCCCTCCGACAGTACGGCGCTCCCTCAATACCGCCCCTCCGACAGTGCACCACTCCCTCAGTACTGCCCCTCTGACAGTGCAGCATTCCTTCAGTACTGCCCCTCCGACAATGCGGTGCTCCCTCAGTACTGCCTCTCCGACAGTGCAGCACTCCCTCAGTACTGCCCCTCCGACAATGCGGCGCTCCCTCAGAACTGCCCCCCGACAGTGCGGTGCTCCCTCAGTACTGCCCCTCCGACAGTGCAGCGCTCCCTCAGTACTGCCCCTCCGACAGTGCGGCGCTACCTCAGTACTGCCCCTCCGACAGTGCAGCGCTTCCTCAGTACTGCCCCTCCGACAGTGCGGCGCTCCCTCAGTACTGCCCCTCCGACAGTGCAGCGCTCCCTCAGTACTGCCCCTCCGACAGTGCGGCGCTACCTCAGTACTGCCCCTCCGACAGTGCAGCGCTTCCTCAGTACTGCCCTTCCGACAGTGCGGCGCTCCCTCAGTTCTGCCCCTCCGACAGTGCGGCGCTCCCTCAGTACTGCACTTCCGACAGTGCGGCGCTCCCTCAGTCCTGCCCCTCCGACAATGCCGCGCTCCCTCAGTACTGCCCCTCCGACAGTGCGGCGCTCCCTCAGTGCTGCCCCTCTGACAGTGCAGCATGCCTTCAGTACTGCCCATCCGAGAGTGCAGGACTCCCTCAGTACTGCCCCTCCGACAATGCGGCGCTCCCTCAGTGATGCCCCTCCGAGAGTGCAGCATTCCTTCAGTACTGCCCCTCCGACAGTGCAGGACACTCTCAGTACTACCCCTCCGACAGTGCGACGCTTCCTCAGTACTGCCCCTCCGACAGTGCAGCGCTCCCTCAGTACTGACCCTCCGACAGTGCAGCGCTCCCTTAGTACTGATCCTCCGACAGTGCAGCACTCCCTCAGTACTGATCCTCCGAAAGTGCAGCATTTCCTCAGTGCTGCCCCTCCGGCAGTGCGACGCTTCCTCAGTACTGCCCCTCTGACAGTGCAGCGCTCCCTCAGTACTGACCCTCCGACAGTGCAGCGATACCTCAGTACTGATCCTCCGACAGTGCTGCACTCCCTCAATACTGCCCCTCCAACAGTGCGGCGCTCCCTCAGTACTGCCCCTCCGACAGTGCAGCGCTCCCTTATTACTGCCCCTCCGACAGTACGGTGCTCCCTCAATACCGCCCCTCCGACAGTGCACCACTCCCTCAGTACTGCCCCTCTGACAGTGCAGCATTCCTTCAGTACTGCCCCTCCGACAATGCGGTGCTCCCTCAGTACTGCCTCTCCGACAGTGCAGCACTCCCTCAGTACTGCCCCTCCGACAATGCGGCGCTCCCTCAGAACTGCCCCCCGACAGTGCGGCGCTCCCTCAGTACTGCCCCTCCGACAGTGCAGCACTCCCTCAGTACTGCCCCTCCGACAGTGCGGCGCTACCTCAGTACTGCCCCTCCGACAGTGCAGCGCTTCCTCAGTACTGCCCCTCCGACAGTGCGGCGCTCCCTCAGTACTGCCCCTCCGACAGTGCGGCGCTCCCTCAGTACTGCACTTCCGACTCTGCGGCGCTCCCTCAGTCCTGCCCCTCCGACAATGCCGCGCTCCCTCAGTACTGCCCCTCCGACAGTGCGGCGCTCCCTCAGTGCTGCCCCTCCGAGAGTGCAGCATTCCTTCAGTACTGCCCCTCCGACAGTGCAGGACTCCCTCAGTACTGACCCTCCGACAGTGCGGCACTCCCTCAGTACTGACCCTCCGACAGTGCGGCACTCCTTCAGTACCGCCCCTCCGACAGTGCAGCGCTCCCTCAGTACTGACCCTCTGACAGTCCGGCGCTCCCTCAGTACTGACCCTCCGACAGTGCGGCGCTCCCTCAGTACTGTCCCTCCGACAGTGCGGCACTCCCTCAGTACTGTCCCTCCGACAGTGCGGCGCTCCCTCAGCACTGCCCATCCGACATTGCGGCGCTCCCTCAGTACTGACCCTCCGACAGTGCGGCACTCCCTCAGTACTGACCCTCTGACAGTGCGGCGCTCCCTCAGTACTGACCCTCCGACAGTGCGGCGCTCCCTCAGTACTGCCCCTCCGACAGTGCGGCACTCCCTCAGTACTGTCCCTCCGACAGTGCGGCGCTCCCTCAGTACTGACCCTCTCACAGTGCGGCGCTCCCTCAGTACTGCCCCTCCGACAGTGCGGCGCTCCCTCAGTACTGCCCCTCCGACAGTGCGGCGCTCCCACAGTACTGACCCTCCGACAGTGCGGCACTCCCTCAGTACCGCCACTCCGACAGTGCAGCGCTCCCTCAGTAGTTACCCTCCGACAGTGCGGCGCTCCCTCAGTACTGACCCTCCGACAGTGCAGCACTCCCTCAGTACTGTCCCTCCGACAGTGCGGCGCTCCCTCAGTACTGTCCCTCCGACAGTGCGGCGCTCCCTCAGTACTGACCCTACAACAGTGCGGCGCTCCCTCAGTACTGCCCCTCCGACAGTGCGGCGCTCCCTCAGTACTGACCCTCCGACAGTGCGGCACTCCCTCAGTACCGCCCCTCCGACAGTGCAGCGCTCCCTCAGTACTGACCCTCTGATAGTGCGGCGCTCCCTCAGTACTGACCCTCCGACAGTGCGGCGCTCCCTCAGTACTGTCCCTCCGACAGTGCGGCACTCCCTCAGTACTGTCCCTCCGACAGTGCGGCGCTACCTCAGCACTGCCCCTCCGACAGTGCGGCGCTCCCTCAGTACTGCCTCTCCGACATTGCAGCACTCCCTCAGTACTGCCCCTCCGACAATGCGGCGCTCCCTCAGAACTGCCCCCCGACAGTGCGGCGCTCCCTCAGTACTGCCCCTCCGACAGTGCGGCGCTCCCTCAGTACTGCTCCTCCGACAGTGCGGCGCTCCCTCAGCACTGTCCCTCCGACAGTGCGGCGCTCCCTCAGTACTGAACCTCCCACAGTGCGGTGCTCCCTCAGTACTGCCCCTCCGACAGTGCGGCGCTCCCTCAGCACTGGCCCTCCGACAGTGCGGCACTACCGCAGTACCGCCCCTCCGTGAGTGCAGCGCTCCCTCAGTACTGACCCTCTGACAGTGCGGCGCTCCCTCAGTACTGACCCTCCGACAGCGCGGCGCTCCCTCAGTACTGACCCTCTCACAGTGAGGCGCTCCCTCAGTACTGCCCCTCCGACAGTGCGGCGCTCCCTCAGTACTGACCCTCCGACAGTGCGGCACTCCCTCAGTACCGCCCCTCCGACAGTGCAGCGCTCCCTCAGTACTGCCCCTCCGACAGTGCGGCGCTCCCTCAGTACTGACCCTCTGACAGTGCGGCGCTCCCTCAGTACTGACCCTCCGACAGTGCGGCGCTCCCTCAGTACTGTCCATCCGGCAGTGCGGCACTCCCTCAGTACTGTCCCTCCAACAGTGCGGCGCTCCCTCAGCACTGCCCCTCCGACAGTGCGGCGCTCCCTCAGTACTGACCCTCCGACAGTGCAGCACTCCCTCAGCACCGCCCCTCCGACAGTGCAGCGCTCCCTCAGTACTGACCCTCTGACAGTGCGGCGCTCCCTCAGTACTGACCCTCCGACAGTGCGGCGCTCCCTCAGTACTGTCCCTCCGACAGTGCGGCACTCCCTCAGTACTGTCCCTCCGACAGTGCGGCGCTCCCTCAGGACTGTCCCTCCGACAGTGCGGCGCTCCCTCAGTACTGCCTCTCCGACAGTGCAGCACTCCCTCAGTACTGCCCCTCCGACAAGGCGGCGCTCCCTCAGTGCTGCCTCCCGACAGTGCGGCGCTCCCTCAGTACTGCCCCTCCGACAGTGCGGCGCTCCCTCAGTACTGCCCCTCCGACAGTGCGGCGCTACCTCAGTACTGTCCCTCCGACAGTGCAGCGCGTCCTCAGTACTGCCCCTCCGACAGTGCGGCGCTCCCTCAGTACTGCCCCTCCGACAGTGCTGCGCTCCCTCAGTACTGCACTTCCGACAGTGCGGCGCTCCCTCAGTCCTGCCCCTCCGACAATGCCGCGCTCCCTCAGTACTGCCCCTCCGACAGTGCGGCGCTCCCTCAGTGCTGCCCCTCTGACAGTGCAGCATGCCTTCAGTACTGCCCATCCGAGAGTGCAGGACTCCCTCAGTACTGCCCCTCCGACAATGCGGCGCTCCCTCAGTGCTGCCCCTCCGAGAGTGCAGCATTCCTTCAGTACTGCCCCTCCGACAGTGCAGGGCTCCCTCAGTACTACCCCTCCGACAGTGCGACGCTTCCTCAGTACTGCCCCTCCGACAGTGCAGCGCTCCCTCAGTACTGACCCTCCGACAGTGCAGCGCTCCCTTATTACTGATCATCCGACAATGCAGCACTCCCTCAGTACTGATCCTCCGACAGTGCTGCATTCCCTCAGTGCTGCCCCTCCGACAGTGCGACGCTCCCTCAGTACTGTCCCTCCGACAGTGCGGCGCTCCCTCAGTACTGTCCCTCCGACAGTGCGGCGCTCCCTCAGCACTGCCCCTCCGACAGTGCGGCGCTCCCTCAGTACTGCCCCTCTGACAGTGCAGCGCTCCCTCAGTACTGACCCTCCGACAGTGCAGCGATACCTCAGTACTGATCCTCCGACAGTGCTGCACTCCCTCAATACTGCCCCTCCAACAGTGCGGCGCTCCCTCAGTACTGCCCCTCCAACAGTGCAGCTCTCCCTTATTACTGCCCCTCCGACAGTACGGCGCTCCCTCAATACCGCCCCTCCGACAGTGCACCACTCCCTCAGTACTGCCCCTCTGGCAGTGCAGCATTCCTTCAGTACTGCCCCTCCGACAATGCGGTGCTCCCTCAGTACTGCCTCTCCGACAGTGCAGCACTCCCTCAGTACTGCCCCTCCGACAATGCGGCGCTCCCTCAGAACTGCCCCCCGACAGTGCGGCGCTCCCTCAGTACTGCCCCTCCGACAGTGCAGCGCTCCCTCAGAACTGCCCCCCGACAGTGCGGCCCTCCCTCAGTACTGCACTTCCGACACTGCGGCGCTCCCTCAGTCCTGCCCCTCCGACAATGCCGCGCTCCCTCAGTACTGCCCCTCCGACAGTGCGGCGCTCCCTCAGTGCTGCTCCTCTGACAGTGAAGCATGCCTTCAGTACTGCCCATCCGAGAGTGCAGGACTCCATCAGTACTGCCCCTCCGACAATGCGGCGCTCCCTCAGTGCTGCCCCTCCGAGAGTGCAGCATTCCTTCAGTACTGCCCCTCCGACAGTGCAGGACTCCCTCAGTACTACCCGTCCGACAGTGCGACGCTTCCTCAGTACTGCCCCTCCGACAGTGCAGCGCTCCCTCAGTACTGACCCTCCGACAGTGCAGCGCTCCCTTAGTACTGATCCTCCAACAGTGCAGCACTCCCTCAGTACTGATCCTCCGACAGTGCAGCATTCCCTCACTGCTGCCCCTCCGACAGTGCGACGCTCCCTCAGTACTGTCCCTCCGACAGTGCGGCGCTCCCTCAGTACTGTCCCTCCGACAGTGCGGCGCTCCCTCAGCACTGCCCCTCCGACAGTGCGGCGCTCCCTCAGTACTGTCCCTCCGACAGTGCGGCGCTCCCTCAGTACTGTCCCTCCGACAGTGCGGCGCTCCCTCAGTACTGCCCCTCCGACAGTGCGGCACTCCCTCAGTACCGCCCCTCCGACAGTGCAGCGCTCCCTCAGTACTGACCCTCTGATAGTGCGGCGCTCCCTCAGTACTGACCCTCCGACAGTGCGGCGCTCCCTCAGTACTGTCCCTCCGAAAGTGCGGCACTCCCTCAGTACTGTCCCTCCGACAGTGCGGCGCTCCCTCAGCACTGCCCCTCCGACATTGCGGCGCTCCCTCAGTACTGACCCTCCGACAGTGCGGCACTCCCTCAGTACTGTCCCTCCGACAGTGCGGCGCTCCCTCAGCACTGCCCCTCCGACAGTGCGGCGCTCCCTCAGTACTGACCCTCCGACAGTGCGGCGCTCCCTCAGTACTGTCCCTCCGACAGTGCGGCACTCCCTCAGTACTGTCCCTCCGACAGTGCGGCGCTCCCTCAGTACTGACCCTCTCACAGTGCGGCGCTCCCTCAGTACTGCCCCTCCGACAGTGCGGCGCTCCCTCAGTACTGCCCCTCCGACAGTGCGGCGCTCACTCAGTACTGACCCTCCGACAGTGCAGCGCTCCCTCAGTACTGACCCTCTGACAGTGCGGCGCTCCCTCAGTACTGACCCTCCGACAGTGCGGCGCTCCCTCAGTACTGTCCCTCCGACAGTGCGGCGCTCCCTCAGTACTGTCCCTCCGACAGTGCGCCGCTCCCTCAGTACTGACCCTACAACAGTGCGGCGCTCCCTCAGTACTGCCCCTCCGACAGTGCGGCGCTCCCTCAGTACTGACCCTCCGACAGTACGGCACTCCCTCAGTACCGCCCCTCCGACAGTGCAGCGCTCCCTCAGTACTGACCCTCTGATAGTGCGGCGCTCCCTCAGTACTGACCCTGCGACAGTGCGGCGCTCCCTCAGTACTGTCCCTCCGACAGTGCGGCACTCCCTCAGTACTGTCCCTCTGACAGTGCGGCGCTACCTCAGCACTGCCCCTCCGACAGTGCGGCGCTCCCTCAGTACTGACCCTCTGACAGTGCGGCACTCCCTCAGTACCGCCCCCTCCGACAGTGCAGCGCTCCCTCAGTACTGACCCTCTGACAGTGCGGCGCTCCCTCAGTACTGACCCTCCGACAGTGCGGCGCTCCCTCAGTACTGTCCCTCCGACAGTGCGGCACTCCCTCAGTACTGTCCCTCCGACAGTGCGGCGCTCCCTCAGTACTTTCCCTCCGACAGTGCGGCGCTCCCTCAGTACTGCCTCTCCGACAGTGCAGCACTCCCTCAGTACTGCCCCTCCGACAATGCGGCGCTCCCTCAGAACTGCCCCCCGACAGTGCGGCGCTCCCTCAGTACTGCCCCTCCGACAGTGCGGCGCTCCCTCAGTACTGCCCCTCCGACAGTGCGGCGCTCCCTCAGCACTGTCCCTCCGACAGTGCGGCGCTCCCTCAGTACTGAACCTCCCAAAGTGCGGCGCTCCCTCAGTACTGGCCCTCCGACAGTGCGGCACTCCCGCAGTACCGCCCCTCCGACAGTGCAGCGCTCCCTCAGTACTGACCCTCTGACAGTGCGGCGCTCCCTCAGTACTGAACCTCCGACAGCGCGGCGCTCCCTCAGTACTGACCCTCCCACAGTGAGGCGCTCCCTCAGTACTGCCCCTCCAACAGTGCGGCGCTCCCTCAGTACTGACCCTCCGACAGTGCAGCACTCCCTCAGTACCGCCCCTCCGACAGTGCAGCGCTCCCTCAGTACTGACCCTCTGACAGTGCGGCGCTCCCTCAGTACTGACCCTCCGACAGTGCGGCGCTCCCTCAGTACTGTCCCTCCGACAGTGCGGCACTCCCTCAGTACTGTCCCTCCGACAGTGCGGCGCTCCCTCAGGACTGTCCCTCCGACAGTGCGGCACTCCCTCAGTACTGCCTCTCCGACAGTGCAGCACTCCCTCAGTACTGCCCCTCCGACAAGGCGGCGCTCCCTCAGTGCTGCCTCCCGACAGTGCGGCGCTCCCTCAGTACTGCCCCTCCGACAGTGCGGCGCTCCCTCAGTACTGCCCCTCCGACAGTGCGGCGCTACCTCAGTACTGCCCCTCCGACAGTGCAGCGCGTCCTCAGTACTGCCCCTCCGACAGTGCGGCGCTCCCTCAGTACTGCCCCTCCGACAGTGCTGCGCTCCCTCAGTACTGCACTTCCGACAGTGCGGCGCTCCCTCAGTCCTGCCCCTCCGACAATGCCGCGCTCCCTCAGTACTGCCCCTCCGACAGTGCGGCGCTCCCTCAGTGCTGCCCCTCTGACAGTGCAGCATGCCTTCAGTACTGCCCATCCGAGAGTGCAGGACTCCCTCAGTACTGCCCCTCCGACAATGCGGCGCTCCCTCAGTGCTGCCCCTCCGAGAGTGCAGCATTCCTTCAGTACTGCCCCTCCGACAGTGCAGGGCTCCCTCAGTACTACCCCTCCGACAGTGCGACGCTTCCTCAGTACTGCCCCTCCGACAGTGCAGCGCTCCCTCAGTACTGACCCTCCGACAGTGCAGCGCTCCCTTATTACTGATCCTCCGACAATGCAGCACTCCCTCAGTACTGATCCTCCGACAGTGCTGCATTCCCTCAGTGCTGCCCCTCCAACAGTGCGACGCTCCCTCAGTACTGTCCCTCCGACAGTGCGGCGCTCCCTCAGTACTGTCCCTCCGACAGTGCGGCGCTCCCTCAGCACTGCCCCTCCGACAGTGCGGCGCTCCCTCAGTACTGCCCCTCTGACAGTGCAGCGCTCCCTCAGTACTGACCCTCCGACAGTGCAGCGATACCTCAGTACTGATCCTCCGACTGTGCTGCACTCCCTCAATACTGCCCCTCCAACAGTGCGGCGCTCCCTCAGTACTGCCCCTCCGACAGTGCAGCGCTCCCTTATTACTGCCCCTCCGACAGTACGGCGCTCCCTCAATACCGCCCCTCCGACAGTGCACCACTCCCTCAGTACTGCCCCTCTGACAGTGCAGCATTCCTTCAGTACTGCCCCTCCGACAATGCGGTGCTCCCTCAGTACTGCCTCTCCGACAGTGCAGCACTCCCTCAGTACTGCCCCTCCGACAATGCGGCGCTCCCTCAGAACTGCCCCCCGACAGTGCGGCGCTCCCTCAGTACTGCCCCTCCGACAGTGCAGCGCTCCCTCAGTACTGCCCCTCCGACAGTGCGGCGCTACCTCAGTACTGCCCCTCCGACAGTGCAGCGCTTCCTCAGTACTGCCCCTCCGACAGTGCGGCGCTCCCTCAGTACTGCCCCTCCGACAGTGCGGCGCTCCCTCAGTACTGCACTTCCGACACTGCGGCGCTCCCTCAGTCCTGCCCCTCCGACAATGCCGCGCTCCCTCAGTACTGCCCCTCCGACAGTGCGGCGCTCCCTCAGTGCTGCTCCTCTGACAGTGAAGCATGCCTTCAGTACTGCCCATCCGAGAGTGCAGGACTCCATCAGTACTGCCCCTCCGACAATGCGGCGCTCCCTCAGTGCTGCCCCTCCGAGAGTGCAGCATTCCTTCAGTACTGCCCCTCCGACAGTGCAGGACTCCCTCAGTACTACCCCTCCGACAGTGCGACGCTTCCTCAGTACTGCCCCTCCGACAGTGCAGCGCTCCCTCAGTACTGACCCTCCGACAGTGCAGCGCTCCCTTAGTACTGATCCTCCGACAGTGCAGCACTCCCTCAGTACTGATCCTCCGACAGTGCAGCATTACCTCACTGCTGCCCCTCCGACAGTGCGACGCTCCCTCAGTACTGTCCCTCCGACAGTGCGGCGCTCCCTCAGTACTGTCCCTCCGACAGTGCGGCGCTCCCTCAGCACTGCCCCTCCGACAGTGCGGCGCTCCCTCAGTACTGTCCCTCCGACAGTGCGGCGCTCCCTCAGTACTGTCCCTCCGACAGTGCGGCGCTCCCTCAGTACTGACCCTCCCACAGTGCGGCGCTCCCTCAGTACTGCCCCTCCGACAGAGTGGCGCTCCCTCAGTACTGCCCCTCCGACAGTGCGGCACTCCCTCAGTACCGCCCCTCCGACAGTGCAGCGCTCCCTCAGTACTGACCCTGTGACAGTGCGGCGCTCCCTCAGTACTGACCCTCCGACAGTGCGGCGCTCCCTCAGTACTGTCCCTCCGACAGTGCGGCACTCCCTCAGCACTGCCCCTCCGACATTGCGGCGCTCCCTCAGTACTGACCCTCTGACAGTGCGGCGCTCCCTCAGTACTGACCCTCCGACAGTGCGGCGCTCCCTCAGTACTGTCCCTCCGACAGTGCGGCACTCCCTCAGTACTGTCCCTCCGACAGTGCGGCGCTCCCTCAGTACTGACCCTCTCACAGTGCGACGCTCCCTCAGTACTGACCCTCCGACAGTGCGGCGCTCCCTCAGTACTATCCCTCCGACAGTGCGGCGCTCCCTCAGCACTGCCCCTCCGACAGTGCGGCGCTCCCTCAGTACTGTCCCTCCGACAGTGCGGCGCTCCCTCAGTACTGTCCCTCCGACAGTGCGGCGCTCCCTCAGTACTGACCCTCCCACAGTGCGGCGCTCCCTCAGTACTGCCCCTCCGACAGTGCGGCGCTCCCTCAGTAATGACCCTCCGACAGTGCAGCGCTCCCTCAGTACCGCCCCTCCGACAGTGCGGCGCTCCCTCAGTACTGCCCCTCCGACATTGCGGCGCTCCCTCAGTACTGACCCTCCGACAGTGCGGCACTCCCTCAGTACTGTCCCTCCGACAGTGCGGCACTCCCTCAGTACTGCCCCTCCGACAGTGCGGCGCTCCCTCAGTACTGTCCCTCCGACAGTGCGGCACTCCCTCAGTACTGTCCCTCCGACAGTGCGGCGCTCCCTCAGTACTGACCCTCCCACAGTGCGGCGCTCCCTCAGTACTGCCCCTCCGACAGTGCGGCGCTCCCTCAGTACTGACCCTCCGACAGTGCGGCACTCCCTCAGTACCGCACCTCCGACAGTGCAGCGCTCCCTCAGTACTGACCCTCTGACAGTGCGGCGCTCCCTCAGTGCTGTCCCTCCGACAGTGCGGCGCTCCCTCAGTACTGTCCCTCCGACAGTGCGGCGCTCCCTCAGTACTGCCCCTCCCACAGTGCGGCGCTCCCTCAGCACTGTCCCTCCGACAGTGCGGCGCTCCCTCAGTACTGACCCTCCGACAGTGCGGCACTCCCTCAGTACTGCCCCTCTGATAGTGCGGCGCTACCTCAGTACTGACCCTCCGACAGTGCAGCGCTCCCTCAGTACTGACCCTCTGATAGTGCGGCGCTACCTCAGTACTGACCCTCCGACAGTGCGGCACTCCCTCAGTACTGTCCCTCCAACAGTGCGGCGCTCCCTCAGCACTGCCCCTCCGACAGTGCGGCGCTCCCTCGGTACTGTCCCTCCGACAGTGCGACGCTCCCTCGGTACTGTCCCTCCGACAGTGCAGCGCTCCCTCAGTACTGCCCCTCCGACAGTGCAGCGCTCCCTCAGTAATGACCCTCTGACAGTGCGGCACTCCCTCAGTACTGTCCCTCCGACAGTGCGGCGCTCCCTCAGTACTGTCCCTCCGACAGTGCGGCACTCCCTCAGTACCGCCCCTCCGACAGTGCGGCGCTCCCTCAGTACTATCCCTCCGACAGTGCGGCGCTCCCTCAGTACTGTCCCTCCGACAGTGCGGCGCTCCCACAGTACTTTCCCTCCGACAGTGCGGCGCTCCCTCAGTACTGACCCTCCGACATTGCGGCACTCCCTCAGTACTGCCCCTCCGACAGTGCGGCGCTCCCTCAGTACTGTCCATCCGACAGTGCGGCACTCCCTCAGTACTGTCCCTCCGACAGTGCGGCGCTCCCTCAGCACTGCCCCTCCGACAGTGCGGCGCTCCCTCAGTACTGACCCTCCGACAGTGCGGCACTCCCTCAGTACCGCCCCTCCGACAGTGCAGCGCTCCCTCAGTACTGACCCTCCGACAGTGCGGCACTCCCTCAGTACCGCCCCTCCGACAGTGCGGCGCTCCCTCAGTACTGACCCTCTGACAGTGCGGCGCTCCCTCAGTACTGACCCTCCGACAGTGCGGCGCTCCCTCAGTACTGTCCCTCCGACAGTGCGGCACTCCCTCAGTACTGTCCCTCCGACAGTGCGGCGCTCCCTCAGCACTGCCCCTCCGACATTGCGGCGCTCCCTCAGTACTGACCCTCCGACAGTGCGGCGCTCCCTCAGTACTGTCCCTCCGACAGTGCGGCACTCCCTCAGTACTGTCCCTCCGACAGTGCGGCGCTCCCTCAGTACTGACCCTCCCACAGTGCGGCGCTCCCTCAGTACTGCCCCTCCGACAGTGCGGCGCTCCCTCAGTACAGACCCTCCGACAGTGCGGCACTCCCTCAGTACCGCACCTCCGACAGTGCAGCACTCCCTCAGTACTGACCCTCTGACAGTGCGGCGCTCCCTCAGTACTGACCCTCCGACAGTGCGGCGCTCCCTCAGTACTGTCCCTCCGACAGTGCGGCGCTCCCTCAGTACTGTCCCTCCGACCGTGCGGCGCTCCCTCAGTACTGACCCTACAACAGTGCGGCGCTCCCTCAGTACTGCCCCTCCGACAGTGCGGCGCTCCCTCAGTACTGACCCTCCGACAGTGCGGCACTCCCTCAGTGCCGCCCCTCCGACAGTGCAGCGCTCCCTCAGTGCTGACCCTCTGATAGTGCGGCGCTCCCTCAGTACTGACCCTCCGACAGTGCGGCACTCCCTCAGTACTGTTCCTCCGACAGGGCGGAGCTCCCTCAGCACTGCCCCTCCGACAGTGCGGCGCTCCCTCAGTACTGACCCTCCGACAGTGCGGCACTCCCTCAGTACCGCCCTTCCGACAGTGCAGCGCTCCCTCAGTACTGACCCTCTGACAGTGTGGCGCTCCCTCAGTACTGACCCTCCGACAGTGCGGCGCTCCCTCAGTACTGTCCCTCCGACAGTGCGGCACTCCCTCAGTACTGTCCCTCCGACAGTGCGGCGCTCCCTCAGTACTTTCCCTCCGACAGTGCGGCGCTCCCTCAGTACTGCCTCTCCGACAGTGCAGCACTCCCTCAGTACTGCCCCTCCGACAATGCGGCGCTCCCTCAGAACTGCCCCCCGACAGTGCGGCGCTCCCTCAGTACTGCCCCTCCGACAGTGCGGCGCTCCCTCAGTACTGCCCCTCCGACAGTGCGGCGCTCCCTCAGCACTGTCCCTCCGACAGTGCGGCGCTCCCTCAGAACTGAACCTCCCACAGTGCGGCGCTCCCTCAGTACTGCCCCTCCGACAGTGCGGCGCTCCCTCAGTACTGGCCCTCCGACAGTGCGGCACTCCCTCAGTACCGCCCCTCCGACAGTGCAGCGCTCCCTCAGTACTGACCCTCTGACAGTGCGGCGCTCCCTCAGTACTGACCCTCCGACAGTGCGGCGCTCCCTCAGTACTGACCCTCCCACAGTGAGGCGCTCCCTCAGTACTGCCCCTCCGACAGTGCAGCGCTCCCTTATTACTGCCCCTCCGACAGTACGGCGCTCCCTCAATACCGCCCCTCCGACAGTGCACCACTCCCTCAGTACTGCCTCTCCGACAGTGCAGCACTCCCTCAGTACTGCCCCTCCGACAATGCGGCGCTCCCTCAGAACTGCCCCCCGACAGTGCGGCGCTCCCTCAGTACTGCCCCTCCGACAGTGCGGCACTCACTCAGTACCGCCCCTCCGACAGTGCAGCGCTCCCTCAGTACTGTCCCTCCGACAGTGCGGCGCTCCCTCAGTACTGTCCCTCCGACAGTGCGACGCTCCCTCAGCACTGCCCCTCCGACAGTGCGGTGCTCCCTCAGTACTGTCCCTCCGACAGTGCGGCGCTCCCTCAGTACTGTCCCTCCGACAATGCGGCGCTCCCTCAGTACTGACCCTCCCACAGTGCGGCGCTCCCTCAGCACTGCCCCACCGACAGTGAGGCGCTCCCTCAGTACTGACCCTCCGACAGTGCGGCACTCCCTCAGTACCGCCCCTCCGACAGTGCAGCGCTCCCTCAGTACTGACCCTCTGACAGTGCGGCGCTCCCTCAGGACTGACCCTCCGACAGTGCTGCGCTCCCTCAGTACTGTCCCTCCGACAGTGCGGCACTCCCTCAGTACTGTCCCTCCGACAGTGCGGCGCTCCCTCAGTACTGTCCCTCCGACAGTGCGGCGCTCCCTCAGTACTGCCTCTCCGACAGTGCAGCACTCCCTCAGTACTGCCCCTCCGACAATGCGGCGCTCCCTCAGAACTGCCCCCCTACAGTGCGGCGCTCCCTCAGTACTGCCCCTCCGACAGTGCGGCGCTCCCTCAGTACTGCCCCTCCGACAGTGCGGCGCTACCTCAGTACTGCCCCTTCGACAGTGCAGCGCTTCCTCAGTACTGCCCCTCCGACAGTGCTGCGCTCCCTCAGTACTGACACTCCGACAGTGCAGCGCTCCCTTAGTACTGATCCTCCGACAGTGCAGCACTCCCTCAGTACTGATCCTCCGACAGTGCAGCATTCCCTCAGTGCTGCCCGTCCGACAGTGCGACGCTCCCTCAGTACTGTTCCCCCGACAGAGCGGCGCTCCGTCAGTACTGTCCCTCCGACAGTGCGGCGCTCCCTCAGCACTGCCCCTCCGACAGTGCGGCGCTCCCTCAGCACTGTCCCTCCGACAGTGCGGCGCTCCCTCAGTACTGTCCCTCCGACAGTGCGGCGCTCCCTCTGTACTGACCCTCCCACAGTGCGGCGCTCCCTCAGTACTGCCCCTCCGACAGTGCGGCGCTCCCTCAGTACTGACCCTCCGACAGTGCGGCACTCCCTCAGTACCGCCCCTCCGACAGTGCAACGCTCCCTCAGTACTGACCCTCTGACAGTGCGGCGCTCCCTCAGTACTGACCCTCCGACAGTGCGGCGCTCCCTCAGTACTGTCCCTCCGACAATGCGGCGCTCCCTCAGTGCTGCCCCTCCGAGAGTGCAGCATTCCTTCAGTACTGCCCCTCCGACAGTGCAGGACTCCCTCAGTACTACCCCTCCGACAGTGCGACGCTTCCTCAGTACTGCCCCTCCGACAGTGCAGCGCTCCCTCAGTACTGAACCTCCGACAGTGCAGCGCTCCCTTAGTACTGATCCTCCGACAGTGCAGCACTCCCTCAGTACTGATCCTCCGACAGTGCAGCATTCCCTCAGTGCTGCCCCTCCGACAGTGCGACGCTTCCTCAGTACTGCCTCTCCGACAGTGCAGCGCTCCCTCAGTACTGACCCTCCGACAGTGCAGCGCTCCGTCAGTACTGATCCTCCGACAGTGCGGCGCTCCCTCAGTACTGCCCCTCCCACAGTGCGGCGCTCCCTCAGTACTGCCCATCTGACAGTGCGGTGCCCCCTCAGTACTGCCCCTCCGACAGTGTGACGCTTCCTCAGTACTGCCTCTCCGACAGTGCAGCGCTCCCTCAGTACTGCCTCTCCGACAGTGCGCCGCTCCCTCAGTACTGCCCCACTGACAGCGCAGCACTCCCTCAGTAATGCCCCTCTGACAGTGCAGCACTTCCTCAGTACTGCCCCTCTTACAGCGCAGTGCTCCCTTAGAACTGACCCTCCGACAGTGCAGCGCTCCCTCAGTACTGATCCTCCGACAGTGCAGCACTCCCTCAGTACTGCCCCTCCGACAGTGCGGCGCTCCCTCAGTACTGTCCCTCCGACAGTGCGGCGCTCCCTCAGTACTGCCTCTCCGACAGTGCAGCACTCCCTCAGTACTGCCCCTCCGACAATGCGGCGCTCCCTCAGAACTGCCCCCCTACAGTGCGGCGCTCCCTCAGTACTGCCCCTCCGACAGTGCGGCGCTCCCTCAGTACTGCCCCTCCGACAGTGCGGCGCTACCTCAGTACTGCCCCTTCGACAGTGCAGCGCTTCCTCAGTACTGCCCCTCCGACAGTGCTGCGCTCCCTCAGTACTGACCCTCCGACAGTGCAGCGCTCCCTTAGTACTGATCCTCCGACAGTGCAGCACTCCCTCAGTACTGATCCTCCGACAGTGCAGCATTCCCTCAGTGCTGCCCGTCCGACAGTGCGACGCTCCCTCAGTACTGTTCCCCCGACAGAGCGGCGCTCCGTCAGTACTGTCCCTCCGACAGTGCGGCGCTCCCTCAGCACTGCCCCTCCGACAGTGCGGCGCTCCCTCAGCACTGTCCCTCCGACAGTGCGGCGCTCCCTCAGTACTGTCCCTCCGACAGTGCGGCGCTCCCTCTGTACTGACCCTCCCACAGTGCGGCGCTCCCTCAGTACTGCCCCTCCGACAGTGCGGCGCTCCCTCAGTACTGACCCTCCGACAGTGCGGCACTCCCTCAGTACCGCCCCTCCGACAGTGCAGCGCTCCCTCAGTACTGACCCTCTGACAGTGCGGCGCTCCCTCAGTACTGACCCTCCGACAGTGCGGCGCTCCCTCAGTACTGTCCCTCCGACAATGCGGCGCTCCCTCAGTGCTGCCCCTCCGAGAGTGCAGCATTCCTTCAGTACTGCCCCTCCGACAGTGCAGGACTCCCTCAGTACTACCCCTCCGACAGTGCGACGCTTCCTCAGTACTGCCCCTCCGACAGTGCAGCGCTCCCTCAGTACTGAACCTCCGACAGTGCAGCGCTCCCTTAGGACTGATCCTCCGACAGTGCAGCACTCCCTCAGTACTGATCCTCCGACAGTGCAGCATTCCCTCAGTGCTGCCCCTCCGACAGTGCGACGCTTCCTCAGTACTGCCTCTCCGACAGTGCAGCGCTCCCTCAGTACTGACCCTCCGACAGTGCAGCGCTCCGTCAGTACTGATCCTCCGACAGTGCGGCGCTCCCTCAGTACTGCCCCTCCCACAGTGCGGCGCTCCCTCAGTACTGCCCATCTGACAGTGCGGTGCCCCCTCAGTACTGCCCCTCCGACAGTGTGACGCTTCCTCAGTACTGCCTCTCCGACAGTGCAGCGCTCCCTCAGTACTGCCTCTCCGACAGTGCGCCGCTCCCTCAGTACTGCCCCACTGACAGCGCAGCACTCCCTCAGTAATGCCCCTCCGACAGTGCAGCACTCCCTCAGTACTGCCCCTCTTACAGCGCAGTGCTCCCTTAGAACTGACACTCCGACAGTGCAGCGCTCCCTCAGTACTGATCCTCCGACAGTGCAGCACTCCCTCAGTACTGCCCCTCCGACAATGCGGCGCTCCCTCAGAACTGCCCCCGACAGTGCGGCGCTCCCTCAGTACTGCCCCTCCGACAGTGCGGCGATCCCTCAGTACTGACCCTCCGACAGTGCAGCGCTACCTCAGTACTGATCCTCCGACAGTGCTGCACTCCCTCAATACTGCCCCTCCAACAGTGCGGCGCTCCCTCAGTACTGCCCCTCCGACAGTGCAGCGCTCCCTTATTACTGCCCCTCCGACAGTACGGCGCTCC
Source organism: Somniosus microcephalus (assembly GCF_052327205.1). NCBI lineage: Eukaryota > Metazoa > Chordata > Chondrichthyes > Squaliformes > Somniosidae > Somniosus > Somniosus microcephalus. Next base: position 180,733,489 of record NC_140998.1, read on the forward strand.
CTCAATACCGCCCCTCCGACAGTGCACCACTCCCTCAGTACTGCCCCTCCGACAATGCGGCGTTCCCTCAGAACTGCCCCCCGACAGTGCGGCGCTCCCTCAGTACTGCCCCTCCGACAGTGCGGCGCTCCCTCAGTACTGCCCCTCCGACAGTGCGGCGCTACCTCAGTACTGCCCCTCCGACAGTGCAGCGCTTCCTCAGTACTGCCCCTCCGACAGTGCGGCGCTCCCTCAGTACTGCCCCTCCGACAGTGCGGCGCTCCCTCAGTACTGCACTTCCGACAGTTCGGCGCTCCCTCAGTCCTGCCCCTCCGACAATGCCGCGCTCCCTCAGTACTGCCCCTCCGACAGTGCGGCACTCCCTCAGTGCTGCCCCTCTGACAGTGCAGCATGCCTTCAGTACTGACCATCCAAGAGTGCAGGACTCCCTCAGTACTGCCCCTCCGACAATGCGGCGCTCCCTCAGTGCTGCCCCTCCGAGAGTGCAGCATTCCTTCAGTACTGCCCCTCCGACAGTGCAGGACTCCCTCAGTATTACCCCTCCGACAGTGCGACGCTTCCTCAGTACTGCCCCTCCGACAGTGCAGCGCTCCCTCAGTACTGACCCTCCGACAGTGCAGCGCTCCCTTAGTACTGATCCTCCGACAGTGCAGCACTCCCTCAGTACTGATCCTCCGACAGTGCAGCATTCCCTCAGTACTGACCCTCCGACAGTGCGGCGCTCCCTCAGTACTGTCCCTCCGACAGTGCGGCACTCCCTCAGTACTGTCCCTCCGACAGAGCGGCGCTCCCTCAGTACTGTCCCTCCGACAGTGCGGCACTCCCTCAGTACTGTCCCTCCGACAGTGCGGCACTCCCTCAGTACTGTCCCTCCGACAGTGCGGCGCTCCCTCAGCACTGCCCCTCCGACAGTGCAGCACTCCCTCAGTACTGCCCCTCCGACAATGCGGCGCTCCCTCAGAACTGCCCCCCGACAGTGCGGCGCTCCCTCAGTACTGCCCCTCCGACAGTGCGGCGATCCCTCAGTACTGCCCCTCCGACAGTGCGGCGCTACCTCAGTACTGCCCCTCCGACAGTGCAGCGCTCCCTCAGTACTGATCCTCCGACAGTGCAGCATTCCCTCAGTACTGCCCCTCCGGCAGTGCGACGCTTCCTCAGTACTGCCCCTCTGACAGTGCAGCGCTCCCTCAGTACTGACCCTCCGACAGTGCAGCGCTACCTCAGTACTGATCCTCCGACAGTGCTGCACTCCCTCAATACTGCCCCTCCAACAGTGCGGCGCTCCCTCAGTACTGCCCCTCCGACAGTGCAGCGCTCCCTTATTACTGCCCCTCCGACAGTACGGCGCTCCCTCAATACCGCCCCTCCGACAGTGCACCACTCCCTCAGTACTGCCCCTCCGACAATGCGGCGTTCCCTCAGAACTGCCCCCCGACAGTACGGCGCTCCCTCAGTACTGCCCCTCCGACAGTGCGGCGCTCCCTCAGTACTGCCCCTCCGACAGTGCGGCGCTACCTCAGTACTGCCCCTCCGACAGTGCAGCGCTTCCTCAGTACTGCCCCTCCGACAGTGCGGCGCTCCCTCAGTACTGCCCCTCCGACAGTGCGGCGCTCCCTCAGTACTGCACTTCCGACAGTTCGGCGCTCCCTCAGTCCTGCCCCTCCGACAATGCCGCGCTCCCTCAGTACTGCCCCTCTGACAGTGCGGCACTCCCTCAGTGCTGCCCCTCTGACAGTGCAGCATGCCTTCAGTACTGACCATCCAAGAGTGCAGGACTCCCTCAGTACTGCCCCTCCGACAATGCGGCGCTCCCTCAGTGCTGCCCCTCCGAGAGTGCAGCATTCCTTCAGTACTGCCCCTCCGACAGTGCAGGACTCCCTCAGTATTACCCCTCCGACAGTGCGACGCTTCCTCAGTACTGCCCCTCCGACAGTGCAGCGCTCCCTCAGTACTGACCCTCCGACAGTGCAGCGCTCCCTTAGTACTGATCCTCCGACAGTGCAGCACTCCCTCAGTACTGATCCTCCGACAGTGCAGCATTCCCTCAGTACTGACCCTCCGACAGTGCAGCGCTCCCTTAGTACTGACCCTCCGACAGTGCAGCGCTCCCTTAGTACTGATCCTCCGACAGTGCAGCACTCCCTCAGTACTGATCCTCCGACAGTGCAGCACTCCCTCAGTACTGACCCTCCGACAGTGCGGCGCTCCCTCAGTACTGCCCCTCCGACAGTGCGGCGCTCCCTCAGTACTGACCCTCCGACAGTGCGGCGCTCCCTCAGTACTGTCCCTCCGACAGTGCGGCACTCCCTCAGTACTGTCCCTCCGACAGTGCGGCACTCCCTCAGTACTGTCCCTCCGACAGTGCGGCGCTCCCTCAGCACTGCCCCTCCGACAGTGCGGCGCTCCCTCAGTACTGACCCTCCGACAGTGCGGCGCTCCCTCAGTACTGCCCCTCCGACAGTGCGGCGCTCCCTCAGTACTGACCCTCCGACAGTGCGGCGCTCCCTCAGTACTGTCCCTCCGACAGTGCGGCACTCCCTCAGTACTGTCCCTCCGACAGTGCGGCACTCCCTCAGTACTGTCCCTCCGACAGTGCGGCACTCCCTCAGTACTGTCCCTCCGACAGTGCGGCACTCCCTCAGTACTGTCCCTCCGACAGTGCGGCGCTCCCTCAGCACTGCCCCTCCGACAATGCGGCGCTCCCTCAGTACTGTCCCTCCGACAGTGCGGCACTCCCTCAGTACTGTCCCTCCGACAGTGCGGCGCTCCCTCAGTACTGACCCTCCGACAGTGCGGCACTCCCTCAGTACCGCCCCTCCGACAGTGCAGCGCTCCCTCAGTACTGACCATCTGACAGTGCGGCGCTCCCTCAGTACTGACCCTCCGACAGTGCGGCGCTCCCTCAGTACTGTCCCTCCGACAGTGCGGCGCTCCCTCAGTACTGTCCCTCCGACAGTGCGGTGCTCCCTCAGTACAGACCCTCCCACAGTGCGGCGCTCCCTCAGTACTGCCCCTCCGACAGTGTGGCGCTCCCTCAGTACTGACCCTCCGACAGTGCGGCACTTCTTCAGTACCGCCCCTCCAACAGTGCAGCGCTCCCTCAGTACTGACCCTCCGACAGTGCGGCGCTCCCTCAGTACTGACCCTCGGACAGTGCGGCGCTCCCTCAGTACTGTCCCTCCGACAGTGCGGCGCTCCCTCAGTACTGTCCCTCCGACAGTGCAGCGCTCCCTCAGTACTGACCCTCTGACAGTGCGGCGCTCCCTCATTACCGCCCCTCCGACAGTGCGGCGCTCGCTCAGTACTGACCCTCCGACAGTGCGGCGCTCCCTCAGTACTGTCCCTCCGACAGTGCGGCACTCCCTCAGTACTGTCCCTCCGACAGTGCGGCGCTCCCTCAGCACTGACCCTCCGACAGTGCGGCGCTCCCTCAGTACTGTCCCTCCGACAGTGCGGCACTCCCTCAGTACCGCCCCTCCGACAGTGCAGCGCTCACTCAGTACTGACCCTCTGACAGTGCGGCGCTCCCTCAGTACTGACCCTCCGAAAGTGCGGCGCTCCCTCAGTACTGTCCCTCCGACAGTGCGGCGCTCCCTCAGTACTGCCCCTCCGACAGTGCGGCGCTCCCTCAGTACTGTCCCTCCGACAGTGCGGCACTCCCTCAGTACCACCCCTCCGACAGTGCCGCGCTCCCTCAGTAATGACCCTCCGACAGTGCGGCACTCCCTCAGTACCGCCCCTCCGACAGTGCAGCGCTCCCTCAGTACTGACCATCTGACAGTGCGGCGCTCCCTCAGTACTGTCCCTCCGACAGTGCGGCGCTCCCTCAGTACTGTCCCTCCGACAGTGCGGCGCTCCCTCAGTACTGCCTCTCCGACAGTGCAGCACTCCCTCAGTACTGCCCCTCCGACAATGCGGCGCTCCCTCAGAACTGCCCCCCGACAGTGCGGCGCTCCCTCAGTACTGCCCCTCCGACAGTGCGGCGCTCCCTCAGTACTGCCCCTCCGACAGTGCGGCGCTACCTCAGTACTGCCCCTCCGACAGTGCAGCGCTTCCTCAGTACTGCCCCTCCGACAGTGCGGCGCTCCCTCAGTACTGCCCCTCCGGCAGTGCGGCGCTCCCTCAGTACTGCACTTCCGACAATGCGGCGCTCCCTCAGTCCTGCTCCTCCGACAATGCCGCGCTCCCTCAGTACTGCCCCTCCGACAGTGCGGCGCTCCCTCAGTGCTGCCCCTCTGACAGTGCAGCATGCCTTCAGTTCTGCCCATCCGAGAGTGCAGGACTACCTCAGTACTGCCCCTCCGACAATGCGGCGCTCCCTCAGTGCTGCCCGTCCGAGAGTGCAGCATTCCTTCAGTCCTGCCCCTCCGACAGTGCAGGACTCCCTCAGTACTACCCCTCCGACAGTGCGACGCTTCCTCAGTACTGCCCCTCCGACAGTGCAGCGCTCCCTCAGTACTGACCCTCCGACAGTGCAGCGCTCCCTTAGTACTGATCCTCCGACAGTGCAGCACTCCCTCAGTACTGATCCTCCGACAGTGCAGCATTCCCTCAGTGCTGCCCCTCCGACAGTGCGACGCTCCCTCAGTACTGTCCCTCAGACAGTGCGGCGCTCCCTCAGTACTGTCCCTCCGACAGTGCGGCGCTCCCTCAGTACTGCCCCTCCGACAGTGCGGCGCTCCCTCAGTACTGTCCCTCCGACAGTGCGGCGCTCCCTCAGTACTGTCCCTCCGACAGTGCGGCGCTCCCTCAGTACTGACCCTCCCACAGTGCGGCGCTCCCTCAGTACTGCCCCTCCGACAGTGCGGCGCTCCCTCAGTACTGACCCTCCGACAGTGCGGCACTCACTCAGTACCGCCCCTCCGACAGTGCAGCGCTCCCTCAGTACTGACCCTCTGACAGTGCGGCGCTCCCTCAGTACTGACCCTCCGACAGTGCGGCGCTCCCTCAGTACTGTCCCTCCGACAGTGCGGCACTCCCTCAATACTGTCCCTCCGACAGTGCGGCGCTCCCTCAGCACTGCCGCTCCGACAGTGCGGCGCTCCCTCAGTACTGACCTTCCGACAGTGCGGCGCTCCCTCAGTACTGACCTTCCGACAGTGCGGCGCTCCCTCAGTACTGCCCCTCCGACAGTGCGGCACTCCCTCAGTACCGCCCCTCCGACAGTGCAGCGCTCCCTCAGTACTGACCCTCTGACAGTGCGGCGCTCCCTCAGTACCGACCCTACGACAGTGCGGCGCTCCCTCAGTACTGTCCCTCCGACAGTGCGGCACTCCCTCAGTACTGTCCGTCCGACAGTGCGGCGCTCCCTCAGTACTGTCCCTCCGACAGTGCAGCGCTCCCTCAGTACTGCCTCTCCGACAGTGCAGCTCTCCCTCAGTACTGCCCCTCCGACAATGCAGCGCTCCCTCAGAACTGCACCCCGACAGTGCGGCGCTCCCTCAGTACTGCTCCTCCGACAGTGCGGCGCTCCCTCAGTACTGCCCCTCCGACAGTGCGGCGCTACCTCAGTACTGCCCCTCCGACAGTGCAGCGCTTCCTCAGTACTGCCCCTCCGACAGTGCAGCGCTCCCTCAGTACTGAACCTACGACAGTGCAGCGCTCCCTTAGTACTGATCCTCCGACAGTGCAGCACTCCCTCAGTACTGATCCTCCGACAGTGCAGCATTCCCTCAGTGCTGCCCCTCCGAAAGTGCGACGCTCCCTCAGTACTGTCCCACCGACAGTGCTGCGCTCCCCCAGTACTGTCCCTCCGACAGTGCGGCGCTCCCTCAGCACTGCCCCTCCGACAGTGCGGCGCTCCCTCAGTACTGTCCCTCCGACAGTGCGGCGCTCCCTCAGTACTGTCCCTCCGACAGTGCGGCGCTCCCTCAGTACTGACCCTCCCACATTGCGGCGCTCCCTCAGTACTGCCCCTCCGAGAGTGCGGCGCTCCCTCAGTACTGACCCTCCGACAGTGCGGCACTCCCTCAGTACCGCCCCTCCGACAGTGCAGCGCTCCCTCAGTACTGACCCTCTGACAGTGCGGGGCTCCCTCAGTACTGACCCTCCGACAGTGCGGCGCTCCCTCAGTACTGTCCCTCCGACAGTGCGGCGCTCCCTCAGCACTGCCCCTCCGACAGTGCGGCGCTCCCTCAGTACTGACCCTCCGACAGTGGCGGCACTCCCTCAGTACCGCCCCTCCGACAGTGCAGCGCTCCCTCAGTACTGACCCTCTGACAGTGCGGCGCTCCCTCAGTACTGACCCTCCGACAGTGCGGCGCTCCCTCAGTACTGTCCCTCCGACAGTGCGGCACTCCCTCAGTACTGTCCCTCCGACAGTGCGGCGCTCCCTCAGCACTTTCCCTCCGACAGTGCGGCGCTCCCTCAGTACCGCCTCTCCGACAGTGCAGCACTCCCTCAGTACTGCCCCTCCGACAATGCGGCGCTCCCTCAGATCTGCCCCCCGACAGTGCGGCGCTCCCTCAGTACTGCCCCTCCGACAGTGCGGCGCTCCCTCAGTACTGCCCCTCCGACAGTGCGGCGCTACCTCAGTACTGCCCCTCCGACAGTGCAGCGCTTCATCAGTACTGACCCTCCGACAGTGCGGCGCTCCCTCAGTACTGCCCCTCCGACAGTGCGGCGCTCCCTCAGTACTGCTCTTCCGACAGTGCGGCGCTCCCTCAGTCCTGCCCCTCCGACAATACCGCGCTCCCTCAGTGCTGCCCCTCTGACAGTGCAGCATGCCTTCAGTACTGCCCATCCGAGAGTGCAGGACTCCCTCAGTACTGCCCCTCCGACAATGCGGCGCTCCCTCAGTGCTGCCCCTCCGAGAGTGCAGCATTCCTTCAGTACTGCCCCTCCGACAGTGCAGCGCTCCCTCAGTACTGACCCTCCGACAGTGCAGCGCTCCCTTAGTACTGATCCTCCGACAGTGCAGCACTCCCTCAGTACTGATCCTCCGACAGTGCAGCATTCCCTCAGTGCTGCCCCTCCAACAGTGCGACGCTCCCTCAGTACTGTCCCTCCGACAGTGCGGCGCTCCCTCAGTACTGTCCCTCCGACAGTGCAGCGCTCCCTCAGCACTGCCCCTCCGACAGTGCGGCGCTCCCTCAGTACTGCCCCTCCGACAGTGTGGCGCTCCCTCAGTACTGATACTCCGACAGTGCGGCACTCCCTCAGTACCGCTCCTCCGACAGTGCAGCGCTCCCTCAGTACTGACCCTCTGACAGTGCGGCGCTCCCTCAGCACTGCACCACCGACAGTGCGGCGCTCCCTCAGTACTGACCCTCCGACAGTGCGGCACTCCCTCAGTACCGCACCTCCGACAGTGCAGCGCTCCCTCAGTACTGACCCTCTGACAGTGCGGCGCTCCCTCAGTACTGACCCTCCGACAGTGCGGCGCTCCCTCAGTACTTTCCCTCCGACAGTGCGGCACTCCCTCAGTACTGTCCCTCCGACAGTGCGGCGCTCCCTCAGTACTGTTCCTCCGACAGTGCGGCGCTCCCTCAGTACTGCCTCTCCGACAGTGCAGCACTCCCTCAGTACTGCCCCTCCGACAATGCGGCGCTCCCTCAGAACTGCCCCCGACAGTGCGACGCTCCCTCAGTACTGCCCCTCCGACAGTGCGGCGCTCCCTCAGTACTGCCCCTCCGACAGTGCGGCGCTACCTCAGTACTGACCCTCCGACAGTGCAGCGCTCCCTTAGTACTGATCCTCCGACAGTGCAGCACTCCCTCAGTACTGATCCTCCGACAGTGCAGCATTCCCTCAGTGCTGCCCCTCCGACAGTGCGACGCTCCCTCAGGACTGTCCCTCCGACAGTGCGGCGCTCCCTCAGTACTGTCCCTCAGTACTGTCCCTCCGACAGTGCGGCGCTCCCTCAGCACTGCCCCTCCGACAGTGCGGCGCTCCCTCAGTACTGTCCCTCCGACAGTGCGGCGCTCCCTCAGTACTGTCCCTCCGACAGTGCGGCGCTCCCTCAGTACTGACCCTCCCACAGTGCGGCGCTCCCTCAGTACTGCCCCTCCGACAGTGCGGCGCTCCCTCAGTACTGACCCTCCGACAGTGCGGCACTCCCTCAGTACCGCCCCTCCGACAGTGCAGCGCTCCCTCAGTACTGACCCTCTGACAGTGCGGCGCTCCCTCAGTACTGACCCTCCGACAGTGTGGCGCTCCCTCAGTACTGTCCCTCCGACAATGCGGCACTCCCTCAGTACTGTCCCTCCGACAGTGCGGCGCTCCCTCAGCACTGCCCCTCCGACAGTGCGGCGCTCCCTCAGTACTGACCCTCCGACAGTGCGGCACTCCCTCAGTACCGCCCCTCCGACAGTGCAGCGCTCCCTCAGTACTGACCATCTGACAGTGCGGCGCTCCCTCAGTACTGACCCTCCGACAGTGCGGCGCTCCCTCAGTACTGTCCCTCCGACAGTGCGGCACTCCCTCAGTACTGTCCCTCCAACAGTGCGGCGCTCCCTCAGTACTCTCCCTCCGACAGTGCGGCGCTCCCTCAGTGCTGCCTCTCCGACAGTGCAGCACTCCCTCAGTACTGCCCCTCCGACAATGCGGCTCTCCCTCAGAACTGCCCCCCGACAGTGCGGCGCTCCCTCAGTGCTGCCCCTCCGACAGTGCGGCGCTCCCTCAGTACTGCCCCTCCGACAGTGCGGCGCTACCGCAGTACTGCCCCTCCGACAGTGCGGCGCTCCCTCAGTACTGCCCCTCCGACAGTGCGGCGCTCCCTCAGTACTGCACTTCCGACAGTGCGGCGCTCCCTCAGTCCTGCCCCTCCGACAATGCCGCGCTCCCTCAGTACTGCCACTCCGACAGTGCGGCGCTCCCTCAGTGCTGCCCCTCTGACAGTGCAGCATGCCTTCAGTACTGCCCATCCGAGAGTGCAGGACTCCCTCAATACTGCCCCTCCGACAATGCGGCGCTCCCTCAGTGCTGCCCCTCCGAGAGTGCAGCATTCCTTCAGTACTGCCCCTCCGACAGTGCAGGACACCCTCAGTACTACCCCTCCGACAGTGCGACGCTTCCTCAGTACTGCCCCTCCGACAGTGCAGCGCTCCCTCAGTACTGACCCTCCGACAGTGCAGTGCTCCCTTAGTACTGATCCTCCGACAGTGCAGCACTCCCTCAGTACTGATCCTCCGACAGTGCAGCATTCCCTCAGTGCTGCCCCTCCGACAGTGCGACGCTTCCTCAGTACTGCCTCTCAGACAGTGCAGCGCTCCCTCAGTACTGACCCTCCGACAGTGCAGCGCTCCGTCAGTACTGATCCTCCGACAGAACAGCACTCCCTCAGTACTGCACCTCCAACAGTGCGGCGCTCCCTCAGTACTGCCCCTCCGACAGTGCGGCGCTCCCTCAGTACTGCCCATCCGACAGTGCGGTGCTCCCTCAGTACTGCCCCTCCGACAGTGCGACGCTTCCTCAGTACTGCCTCTCCGACAGTGCAGCGCTCCCTCAGTACTGACCCTCCGACAGTGCAGCGCTCCCTCAGTACTGATCCTCCGAAAGTGCGGTGCTCCCTCAGTACTGCCCCTCCGATAGTGCGGCGCTTCCTCAGTACTGCCTCTCCGACAGTGCGCCGCTCCCTCAGTATTGCCCCACTGACAGCGCAGCACTCCCTCAGTAATGCCCCTCCGACAGTGCAGCACTCCCTCAGTACTGCCCCTCTTACAGCGCAGTGCTCCCTCAGAACTGACCCTCCGACAGTGCGGTGCTCCCTCAGTACTGACCCTCCGACAGTGCAACGCTCCCTCAGCACTGCCCCACTGACATTGCGGCGCTCCCTCAGTACTGCCCCTCCGACAGTGTGACGCTTCCTCAGTACTGATCCTCCGACAGTGCAGCGCTCCCTCAGTACTGACCCTCCGACAGTGCAGCGCTCCCTCAGTACTGATCCTCCGACAGTGCAGCATTCCCTCAGTACTGCCCCTCCGGCAGTGCGACGCTTCCTCAGTACTGCCCCTCTGACAGTGCAGCGCTCCCTCAGTACTGACCCTCCGACAGTGCAGCGCTACCTCAGTAATGATCCTCCGACAGTGCTGCACTCCCTCAGTACGGCCCCTCCAACATTGCGGCGCTCCCTCAGTACTGCCACTCCGACAGTGCAGCGCTCCCTTACTACTGCCCCTCCGACAGTACGGCGCTCCCTCAATACCGCCCCTCCGACAGTGCACCACTCCCTCAGTACTGCCCCTCTGACAGTGCAGCATTCCTTCAGTACTGCACCTCCGACAATGCGGTGCTCCCTCAGTACTACCTCTCCGACAGTGCAGCACTCCCTCAGTACTGCCCCTCCGACAATGCGGCGCTCCCTCAGAACTGCCCCCCGACAGTGCGGCGCTCCCTCAGTACTGCCCCTCCGACAGTGCGGCGCTCCCTCAGTACTGCCCCTCCGACAGTGCGGCGCTACCTCAGTACTGCCCCTCCGACAGTGCAGCGCTTCCTCAGTACTGCCCCTCCGACAGTGCGGCGCTCCCTCAGTACTGCCCCTCCGACAGTGCGGCGCTCCCTCAGTCCTGCCCCTCCGAGAGTGCAGGACTCCCTCAGTACTGCCCCTCCGACAATGCGGCGCTCCCTCAGTGCTGCCCCTCCGAGAGTGCAGCATTCCTTCAGTACTGCCCCTCCGACAGTGCAGGACTCCCTCAGTACTACCCCTCCGACAGTGCGACGCGTCCTCAGTCCTGCCCCTCCGATAGTGCAGCGCTCCCTCAGTACTGACCCTCCGACAGTGCAGCGCTCCCTTAGTACTGATCCTCCGACAGTGCAGCACTCCCTCAGTACTGATCCTCCGACAGTGCAGCATTCCCTCAGTGCTGCGCCTCCGACAGTGCGACGCTCCCTCAGTGCTGTCCCTCTGACAGTGCGGCGCTCCCTCAGTACTGTCCCTCCGACAGTGCGACGCTCCCTCAGCACTGCCCCTCCGACAGTGCGGCGCTCCCTCAGTACTGTCCCTCCGACAGTGCGGCGCTCCCTCAGTGCGGTGCTCCCTCAGTACTGTCCCTCCGACAGTGCGGCGCTCCCACAGTGCGGTGCTCCCTCAGTACTGTCCCTCCGACAGTGCGGCGCTCCCTCAGTGCGGCGCTCCCTCAGTACTGTCCCTCCGACAGTGCGGCGCTCCCACAGTGCGGTGCTCCCTCAGTACTGACCCTCCGACAGTGCGGCACTCCCTCAATACCGCCCCTCCGACAGTGCAGCGCTCCCTCAGTACTGAACCTCTGACAGTGCGGCGCTCCCTCAGTACTGACCCTCCGACAGTGCGGCGCTCCCTCAGTACTGTCCCTCCGACAGTGCGGCACTCCCTCAGTACTGTCCCTCCGACAGTGCGGTGCTCCCTCAGCACTGCCCCTCCGACAGTGCGGCGCTCCCTCAGTACTGACCCTCCGACAGTGCGGCACTCCCTCAGTACCGCCCCTCCGACAGTGCAGCGCTCCCTCAGTACTGACCCTCTGAAAGTGCGGCGCTCCCTCAGGACTGACCCTCCGACAGTGCGGCGCTCCCTCAGTACTGTCCCTCCGACAGTGCGGCACTCCCTCAGTACTGTCCCTCCGACAGTGCGGCGCTCCCTCAGTACTGTCCCTCCGACAGTGCGGCGCTCCCTCAGTACTGCCTCACCGACAGTGCAGCACTCCCTCAGTACTGCCCCTCCGACAGTGCAGCGCTCCCTCAGAACTGCCCCCCGACAGTGCGGCGCTCCCTCAGTACTGCCCCTCCGACAGTGCGGCGCTCCCTCAGTACTGCCCCTCCGACAGTGCGGCGCTACCTCAGTACTGCCCCTCCGACAGTGCAGCGCTTCCTCAGTACTGCCCCTCCGACAGTGCTGCGCTCCCTCCGTACTGACCCTCCGACAGTGCAGCGCTCCCTTAGTACTGATCCTCCGACAGTGCAGCACTCCCTCAGTACTGATCCTCCGACAGTGCAGCATTCCCTCAGTGCTGACCCTCCGACAGTGCGACGCTCCCTCAGTACTGTTCCCCCGACAGTGCGGCGCTCCCTCAGTACTGTTCCCCCGACAGTGCGGCGCTCCCTCAGTACTGTCCCTCCGACAGTACGGCGCTCCCTCTGTACTGACCCTCCCACAGTGCGGCGCTCCCTCAGTACTGACCCTCCGACAGTGCGGCGCTCCCTCAGTACTGTCCCTCCGACAGTGCGGCACTCCCTCAGTACTGTCCCTCCGACAGTGCGGCGCTCCCTCAGCACTGCCCCTCCGACAGTGCGGCGCTCCCTCAGTACTGACCCTCCGACAGTGCGGCACTCCCTCAGTACCGCCCCTCCGACAGTGCAGCGCTCCCTCAGTACTGACCCTCTGACAGTGCGGCGCTCCCTCAGAACTGACCCTCCGACAGTGCGGCGCTCCCTCGGTACTGTCCCTCCGACAGTGTGGCACTCCCTCAGTACTGTCCCTCCGACAGTGCGGCGCTCCCTCAGTACTGTCCCTCCGACAGTGCGGCGCTCCCTCAGTGCTGCCTCTCCGACAGTGCAGCACTCCCTCAGTACTGCCCCTCCGACAATGCGGCGCTCCCTCAGAACTGCCCCCCGACAGTGCGGCGCTCCCTCAGTGCTGCCCCTCCGACAGTGCGGCGCTCCCTCAGTACTGCCCCTCCGACAGTGCGGCGCTACCTCAGTACTGCCCCTCCGACAGTGCAGCGCTTCCTCAGTACTGCCCCTCCGACAGTGCGGCTCTCCCTCAGTACTGCCCCTCCGACAGTGCGGCGCTCCCTCAGTACTGCACTTCCGACAGTGCAGCATGCCTTCAGTACTGCCCATCCAAGAGTGCAGGACTCCCTCAGTACTGCCCCTCCGACAATGCGGCGCTCCCTCAGTGCTGCCCCTCCAAGAGTGCAGCATTCCTTCAGTACTGCCCCTCCGACAGTGCAGGACTCCCTCAGTACTACCCCTCCGACAGTGCGACGCTTCCTCAGTACTGCCCCTCCGACAGTGCAGCGCTCCCTCAGTACTGACCCGCCGACAGTGCAGCGCTCCCTTAGTACTGATCCTCCGACAGTGCAGCACTCCCTCAGTACTGATCCTCCGACAGTGCAGCATTCCCTCAGTGCTGCCCCTCCGACAGTGCGACGCTTCCTCAGTACTGCCTCTCCGACAGTGCAGCGCTCCCTCAGTACTGACTCTCCGACAGTGCAGCGCTCCGTCAGTACTGATCCTCCGACAGTGCAGCACTCCCTCAGTACTGCCCCTCCAACAGTGCGGCGCTCCCTCAGTACTGCCCCTCCAACAGTGCGGCGCTCCCTCAGTACTGCCCCTCCGACAGTGCGGCGCTCCCTCAGTACTGACCCTCCGACAGTGCGGCACTCCCTCAGTACCGCCCCTCCGACAGTGCAGCGCTCCCTCAGTACTGAATCTCTGACAGTGCGGCGCTCCCTCAGTACTGAGCCTCCGACAGTGCGGCGCTCCCTCAGTACTGTCCCTCCGACAGTGCGGCACTCCCTCAGTACTGTCCCTCTGACAGTGCGGTGCTCCCTCAGCACTGCCCCTCCGACAGTGCGGCGCTCCCTCAGTACTGACCCTCCGACAGTGCGGCACTCCCTCAGTACCGCCCCTCCGACAGTGCAGCGCTCCCTCAGTACTGACCCTCTGACAGTGCGGCGCTCCCTCAGGACTGACCCTCCGACAGTGCTGCAATCACCTCAGTACTGCCCCTCCGGCAGTGCGACGCTTCCTCAGTACTGCCCCTCTGACAGTGCAGCGCTCCCTCAGTACTGACCCTCCGACAGTGCAGCGCTACCTCAGTAATGATCCTCCGACAGTGCTGCACTCCCTCAGTACTGCCCCTCCAACAGTGCGGCGCTCCCTCAGTACTGCCACTCCGACAGTGCAGCGCTCCCTTACTACTGCCCCTCCGACAGTACGGCGCTCCCTCAATACCGCCCCTCCGACAGTGCACCACTCCCTCAGTACTGCCCCTCTGACAGTGCAGCATTCCTTCAGTACTGCACCTCCGACAATGCGGTGCTCCCTCAGTACTACCTCTCCGACAGTGCAGCACTCCCTCAGTACTGCCCCTCCGACAATGCGGCGCTCCCTCAGAACTGCCCCCCGACAGTGCGGCGCTCCCTCAGTACTGCCCCTCCGACAGTGCAGGACTCCCTCAGTACTACCCCTCCGACAGTGCGACGCTTCCTCAGTCCTGCCCCTCCGACAGTGCAGCGCTCCCTCAGTACTGACCCTCCGACAGTGCAGCGCTCCCTTAGTACTGATCCTCCGACAGTGCAGCACTCCCTCAGTACTGATCCTCCGACAGTGCAGCATTCCCTCAGTGCTGCGCCTCCGACAGTGCGACGCTCCCTCAGTACTGTCCCTCCGACAGTGCGGCGCTCCCTCAGTACTGTCCCTCCGACAGTGCGACGCTCCCTCAGCACTGCCCCTCCGACAGTGCGGCGCTCCCTCAGTACTGCCCCTTCGACAGTGCGGCGCTCCCACAGTGCGGTGCTCCCTCAGTACTGCCCCTCCGACAGTGAGGCGCTCCCTCAGTACTGACCCTCCGACAGTGCGGCACTCCCTCAGTACCGCCCCTCCGACAGTGCAGCGCTCCCTCAGTACTGAACCTCTGACAGTGCGGCGCTCCCTCAGTACTGACCCACCGACTGTGCGGCGCTCCCTCAGTACTGTCCCTCCGACAGTGCGGCACTCCCTCAGTACTGTCCCTCCGACAGTGCGGTGCTCCCTCAGCACTGCCCCTCCGACAGTGCGGCGCTCCCTCAGTACTGACCCTCCGACAGTGCGGCACTCCCTCAGTACCGCCCCTCCGACAGTGCAGCGCTCCCTCAGTACTGACCCTCTGACAGTGCGGCGCTCCCTCAGGACTGACCCTCCGACAGTGCGGCGCTCCCTCAGTACTGTCCCTCCGACAGTGCGGCACTCCTTCAGTACTGTCCCTCCGACAGTGCGGCGCTCCCTCAGTACTGTCCCTCCGACAGTGCGGCGCTCCCTCAGTACTGCCTCTCCGACAGTGCAGCACTCCCTCAGTACTGCCCCTCCGACAATGCGGCGCTCCCTCAGAACTGCCCCCCGACAGTGCGGCGCTCCCTCAGTACTGCCCCTCCGACAGTGCGGCGCTCCCTCAGTACTGCCCCTCCGACAGTGCGGCGCTACCTCAGTACTGCCCCTCCGACAGTGCAGCGCTTCCTCAGTACTGCCCCTCCGACAGTGCTGCGCTCCCTCAGTACTGACCCTCCGACAGTGCAGCGCTCCCTTAGTACTGATCCTCCGACAGTGCAGCACTCCCTCGGTACTGATCCTCCGACAGTGCAGCATTCCCTCAGTGCTGCCCCTCCGACAGTGCGACGCTCCCTCAGTACTGTTCCCCCGACAGTGCGGCGCTCCGTCAATACTGTCCCTCCGACAGTGCGGCGCTCCCTCTGCACTGCCCCTCCGACAGTGCGGCGCTCCCTCAGCACTGTCCCTCCGACAGTGCGGCGCTCCCTCAGTACTGTCCCTCCGACAGTACGGCGCTCCCTCTGTACTGACCCTCCCACAGTGCGGCGCTCCCTCAGTACTGCCCCTCCGACAGTGCGGCGCTCCCTCAGTACTGATCCTCCGACAGTGCGGCACTCCCTCAGTACCGCCACTCCGACAGTGCAGCGCTCCCTCAGTACTGACCCTCTGACAGTGCGGCGCTCCCTCAGTACTGACCCTCCGACAGTGCGGCGCTCCCTCAGTACTGTCCCTCCGACAGTGCGGCACTCCCTCAGTACTGTCCCTCCGACAGTGCGGCGCTCCCTCAGCACTGCACCTCCGACAGTGCGGCGCTCCCTCAGTACTGACCCTCCGACAGTGCGGCACTCCCTCAGTACCGCCCCTCCGACAGTGCAGCGCTCCCTCAGTACTGTCCCTCCGACAGTGTGGCACTCCCTCAGTACTGTCCCTCCGACAGTGCGGCGCTCCCTCAGTACTGTCCCTCCGACAGTGCGGCGCTCCCTCAGTGCTGCCTCTCCGACAGTGCAGCACTCCCTCAGTACTGCCCCTCCGACAATGCGGCGCTCCCTCAGAACTGCCCCCCGACAGTGCGGCGCTCCCTCAGTGCTGCCCCTCCGACAGTGCGGCGCTCCCTCAGTACTGCCCCTCCGACAGTGCGGCGCTACCTCAGTACTGCCCCTCCGACAGTGCAGCGCTTCCTCAGTACTGCCCCTCCGACAGTGCGGCGCTCCCTCAGTACTGCCCCTCCGACAGTGTGGCGCTCCCTCAGTACTGCACTTCCGACAGTGCAGCATGCCTTCAGTACTGCCCATCCAAGAGTGCAGGACTCCCTCAGTACTGCCCCTCCGACAATGCGGCGCTCCCTCAGTGCTGCCCCTCCGAGAGTGCAGCATTCCTTCAGTACTGCCCCTCCGACAGTGCAGGACTCCCTCAGTACTACCCCTCCGACAGTGCGACGCTTCCTCAGTACTGCCCCTCCGACAGTGCAGCGCTCCCTCAGTACTGACCCTCCGACAGTGCAGCGCTCCCTTAGTACTGATCCTCCGACAGTGCAGCACTCCCTCAGTACTGATCCTCCAACAGTGCAGCATTCCCTCAGTGCTGCCCCTCCGACAGTGCGACGCTTCCTCAGTACTGCCTCTCCGACAGTGCAGCGCTCCCTCAGTACTGACTCTCCGACAGTGCAGCGCTCCGTCAGTACTGATCCTCCGACAGTGCAGCACTCCCTCAGTACTGCCCCTCCAACAGTGCGGCGCTCCCTCAGTACTGCCCCTCCGACAGTGCGGCGCTCCCTCAGTACTGCCCCTCCGACAGTGCGGCGCTCCCTCAGTACTGACCCTCCGACAGTGCGGCACTCCCTCAGTACCGCCCCTCCGACAGTGCAGCGCTCCCTCAGTACTGAACCTCTGACAGTGCGGCGCTCCCTCAGTACTGACCCTCCGACAGTGCGGCGCTCCCTCAGTACTGTCCCTCCGACAGTGCGGCACTCCCTCAGTACTGTCCCTCCGACAGTGCGGTGCTCCCTCAGCACTGCCCCTCCGACAGTGCGGCGCTCCCTCAGTACTGACCCTCCGACAGTGCGGCACTCCCTCAGTACCGCCCCTCCGACAGTGCAGCGCTCCCTCAGTACTGACCCTCTGACAGTGCGGCGCTCCCTCAGGACTGACCCTCCGACAGTGCGGCGCTCCCTCAGTACTGTCCCTCCGACAGTGCGGCACTCCCTCAGTACTGTCCCTCCGACAGTGCGGCGCTCCCTCAGTACTGTCCCTCCGACAGTGCGGCGCTCCCTCAGTACTGCCTCTCCGACAGTGCAGCACTCCCTCAGTACTGCCCCTCCGACAATGCGGCGCTCCCTCAGAACTGCCCCCCGACAGTACGACGCTCCCTCAGTACTGCCCCTCCGACAGTGCGGCGCTCCCTCAGTACTGCCCCTCCGACAGTGCGGCGCTACCTCAGTACTGCCCCTCCGACAGTGCAGCGCTTCCTCAGTACTGCCCCTCCGACAGTGCTGCGCTCCCTCAGTACTGACCCTCCGACAGTGCAGCGCTCCCTTAGTACTGATCCTCCGACAGTGCAGCACTCCCTTAGTACTGATCCTCCGACAGTGCAGCACTCCCTCAGTACTGTTCCCCCGACAGTGCGGCGCTCCGTCAGTACTGTCCCTCCGACAGTGCGGCGCTCCCTCAGCACTGTCCCTCCGACAGTGCGGCGCTCCCTCAGTACTGTCTCTCCGACAGTACGGCGCTCCCTCTGTACTGACCCTCCCACAGTGCGGCGCTCCCTCAGTACTGCCCCTCCGACAGTGCGGCGCTCCCTCAGTACTGACCCTCCGACAGTGCGGCACTCCCTCAGTACCGCCACTCCGACAGTGCAGCGCTCCCTCAGTACTGACCCTCTGACAGTGCGGCGCTCCCTCAGTACTGACCCTCCGACAGTGCGGCGCTCCCTCAGTACTGTCCCTCCGACAGTACGGCACTCCCTCAGTACTGTCCCTCCGACAGTGCGGCGCTCCCTCAGCACTGCCCCTCCGACAGTGCGGCGCTCCCTCAGTACTGACCCTCCAACAGTGCGGCACTCCCTCAGTACCGCCCCTCCGACAGTGCAGCGCTCCCTCAGTACTGACCCTCTGACAGTGCGGCGCTCCCTCAGTACTGACCCTCCGACAGTGCGGCGCTCCCTCGGTACTGTCCCTCCGACAGTGTGGCACTCCCTCAGTACTGTCCCTCCGACAGTGCGGCGCTCCCTCAGTACTGTCGCTCCGACAGTGCGGCGGTCCCTCAGTGCTGCCTCTCCGACAGTGCAGCACTCCCTCAGTACTGCCCCTCCGACAATGCGGCACTCCCTCAGAACTGCCCCCCGACAGTGCGGCGCTCCCTCAGTGCTGCCCCTCCGACAGTGCGGCGCTCCCTCAGTACTGCCCCTCCGACAGTGCGGCGCTACCTCAGTACTGCCCCTCCGACAGTGCAGCGCTTCCTCAGTACTGCCCCTCCGACAGTGCGGCGCTCCCTCAGTACTGCCCCTCCGACAGTGCGGCGCTCCCTCAGTACTGCACTTCCGACAGTGCAGCATGCCTTCAGTACTGCCCATCCAAGAGTGCAGGACTCCCTCAGTGCTGCCCCTCCGACAATGCGGCGCTCCCTCAGTGCCGCCCCTCCGAGAGTGCAGCATTCCTTCAGTACTGCCCCTCCGACAGTGCAGGACTCCCTCAGTACTACCCCTCCGACAGTGCGACGCTTCCTCAGTATTGCCCCTCCGACAGTGCAGCGCTCCCTCAGTACTGACCCTCCGACAGTGCGGCGCTCCCTCAGTACTGCCCCTCCGACAGTGCGGCGCTCCCTCAGTACTGTCCCTCCGACAGTGCGGCGCTCCCTCAGTACTGTCCCTCCGACAGTGCGGCGCTCCCACAGTGCGGTGCTCCCTCAGTACTGCCCCTCCGACAGTGAGGCGCTCCCTCAGTACTGACCATCCGACAGTGCGGCACTCCCTCAGTACCGCCCCTCCGACAGTGCAGCGCTCCCTCAGTACTGAACCTCTGACAGTGCGGCGCTCCCTCAGTACTGACCCTCCGACAGTGCGGCGCTCCCTCAGTACTGTCCCTCCGACAGTGCGGCACTCCCTCAGTACTGTCCCTCCGACAGTGCGGTGCTCCCTCAGCACTGCCCCTCCGACAGTGCGGCGCTCCCTCAGTACTGACCCTCCGACAGTGCGGCACTCCCTCAATACCGCCCCTCCGACAGTGCAGCGCTCCCTCAGTACTGACCCTCTGACAGTGCGGCGCTCCCTCAGGACTGACCCTCCGACAGTGCGCCGCTCCCTCAGTACTGTCCCTCCGACAGTGCGGCACTCCCTCAGTACTGTCCCTCCGACAGTGCGGCGCTCCCTCAGTACTGTCCCTCCGACAGTGCGGCGCTCCCTCAGTACTGCCTCTCCGACAGTGCAGCACTCCCTCAGTACTGCCCCTCCGACAATGCGGCGCTCCCTCAGAACTGCCCCCCGACAGTGCGGCGCTCCCTCAGTACTGCCCCTCCGACAGTGCGGCGCTCCCTCAGTACTGCCCCTCCGACAGTGCGGCGCTACCTCAGTACTGCCCCTCCGACAGTGCAGCGCTTCCTCAGTACTGCCCCTCCGACAGTGCTGCGCTCCCTCAGTACTGACCCTCCGACAGTGCAGCGCTCCCTTAGTACTGATCCTCCGACAGTGCAGCACTCCCTCAGTACTGATCCTCCGACAGTGCAGCATTCCCTCAGTGCTGACCCTCCGACAGTGCGACGCTCCCTCAGTACTGTTCCCCCGACAGTGCGGCGCTCCGTCAGTACTGTCCCTCCGACAGTGCGGCGCTCCCTCAGCACTGCCCCTCCGACAGTGCGGCGCTCCCTCAGCACTGTCCCTCCGACAGTGCGGCGCTCCCTCAGTACTGTCCCTCCGACAGTACGGCGCTCCCTCCGTACTGACCCTCCCACAGTGCGGCGCTCCCTCAGTACTGCCCCTCCGACAGTGCGGCGCTCCCTCAGTACTGACCCTCCGACAGTGCGGCACTCCCTCAGTACCGCCACTCCGACAGTGCAGCGCACCCTCAGTACTGCCCCTCTGACAGTGCGGCGCTCCCTCAGTACTGACCCTCCGACAGTGCGGCGCTCCCTCAGTACTGTCCCTCCGACAGTGCGGCTCTCCCTCAGTACTGTCCCTCCGACAGTGCGGCGCTCCCTCAGCACTGCCCCTCCGACAGTGCGGCGCTCCCTCAGTACTGACCCTCCGACAGTGCGGCACTCCCTCAGTACCACCCCTCCGACAGTGCAGCGCTCCCTCAGTACTGACCCTCTGACAGTGCGGCGCTCCCTCAGTACTGACCCTCCGACAGTGCGGCGCTCCCTCGGTACTGTCCCTCCGACAGTTTGGCACTCCCTCAGTACTGTCCCTCCGACAGTGCGGCGCTCCCTCAGTACTGTCCCTCCGACAGTGCGGCGCTCCCTCAGTGCTGCCTCTCCGACAGTGCAGCACTCCCTCAGTACTGCCCCTCCGACAATGCGGCGCTCCCTCAGAACTGCCCCCCGACAGTGCGGCGCTCCCTCAGTGCTGCCCCTCCGACAGTGCGGCGCTCCCTCAGTACTGCCCCTCCGACAGTGCGGCGCTACCTCAGTACTGCCCCTCCGACAGTGCAGCGCTTCCTCAGTACTGCCCCTCCGACAGTGCGGCTCTCCCTCAGTACTGCCCCTCCGACAGTGCGGCGCTCCCTCAGTACTGCACTTCCGACAGTGCAGCATGCCTTCAGTACTGCCCATCCAAGAGTGCAGGACTCCCTCAGTACTGCCCCTCCGACAATGCGGCGCTCCCTCAGTGCTGCCCCTCCGAGAGTGCAGCATTCCTTCAGTACTGCCCCTCCGACAGTGCAGGACTCCCTCAGTACTACCCCTCCGACAGTGCGACGCTTCCTCAGTCCTGCCCCTCCGACAGAGCAGCGCTCCCTCAGTACTGACCCTCCGACAGTGCAGCGCTCCCTTAGTACTGATCCTCCGACAGTGCAGCACTCCCTCAGTACTGATCCTCCGACAGTGCAGCATTCCCTCAGTGCTGCCCCTCCGACAGTGCGACGCTTCCTCAGTACTGCCTCTCCGACAGTGCAGCGCTCCCTCAGTACTGATCCTCCGACAGTGCGGCGCTCCCTCAGTACTGCCCCTCCAACAGTGCGGCGCTCCCTCAGTACTGCCCATCCGACAGTGAGGTGCTCCCTCAGTACTGCCCCTCCGACAGTGCGACGCTTCCTCAGTACTGCCTCTCCGACAGTGCAGCGCTCCCTCAGTACTGACCCTCCGACAGTGCAGCGCTCCCTCAGTACTGACCCTCCGACAGTGCAGCACTCCCTCAGTACTGCCCCTCCAACAGTGCGGCGCTCCCTCAGTACTGCCCCTCCGACAGTGCGGTGCCCCCTCAGTACTGCCCCTCCGAAAGTGCGGTGCTCCCTCAGTACTGCCCCTCCGATAGTGCGGCGCTTCCTCAGTACTGCCTCTCCGACAGTGCGCCGCTCCCTCTGTACTGCCCCACTGACAGCGCAGCACTCCCTCAGTAATGCCCCTCCGACAGTGCAGCACTCCCTCAGTACTGCCCCTCTTACAGCGCAGTGCTCCCTCAGAACTGACCCTCCGACAGTGCAATGCTCCCTCAGCACTGCCCCACTGACAGTGCGGCGCTCGCTCAGTACTGCCCCTCCAACAGTGTGATGCTTCCTCAGTACTGCCCCTCCGACAGTGCAGCGCTCCCTCAGTACTGACCCTCCGACAGTGCAGCGCTCCCTCAGTACTGATCCTCCGACAGTTCAGCATTCCCTCAGTACTGCCCCTCCGGCAGTGCGACGCTTCCTCAGTACTGCCCCTCTGACAGTGCAGCGCTCCCTCAGTACTGAACCTCCGACAGTGCAGCGCTACCTCAGTACTGATCCTCCGACAGTGCTGCACTCCCTCAGTACTGCCCCTCCAACAGTGCGGCGCTCCCTCAGTACTGCCCCTCCGACAGTGCAGCATTCCTTCAGTACTGCCCCTCCGACAGTGCAGCACTCCCTCAGTACTGCCCCTCCGACAATGCGGCGCTCCCTCAGAACTGCCCCCCGACAGTGCGGCGCTCCCTCAGTACTGCCCCTCCGACAGTGCGGCGCTCCCTCAGTACTGCCCCTCCGACAGTGCGGCGCTACCTCAGTACTGCCCCTCCGACAGTGCAGCGCTTCCTCAGTACTGCCCCTCCGACAGTGCTGCGCTCCCTCAGTACTGACCCTCCGACAGTGCAGCGCTCCCTTAGTACTGATCCTCCGACAGTGCAGCACTCCCTCAGTACTGATCCTCCGACAGTGCAGCATTCCCTCAGTGCTGACCCTCCGACAGTGCGACGCTCCCTCAGTACTGTTCCCCCGACAGTGCGGCGCTCCGTCAGTACTGTCCCTCCGACAGTGCGGCGCTCCCTCAGCACTGCCCCTCCGACAGTGCGGCGCTCCCTCAGCACTGTCCCTCCGACAGTGCGGCGCTCCCTCAGTACTGTCCCTCCGACAGTACGGCGCTCCCTCCGTACTGACCCTCCCACAGTGCGGCGCTCCCTCAGTACTGCCCCTCCGACAGTGCGGCGCTCCCTCAGTACTGACCCTCCGACAGTGCGGCACTCCCTCAGTACCGCCACTCCGACAGTGCAGCGCTCCCTCAGTACTGACCCTCTGACAGTGCAGCGCACCCTCAGTACTGACCCTCTGACAGTGCGACGCTTCCTCAGTACTGCCCCTCCGACAGTGCGGCGCTCCCTCAGTACTGACCCTCTGACAGTGCGGCGCTCCCTCAGTACTGACCCTCCGACAGTGCGGCGCTCCCTCAGTACTGTCCCTCCGACAGTGCGGCACTCCCTCAGTACTGTCCCTCCGACAGTGCGGCGCTCCCTCAGCACTGCCCCTCCGACAGTGCGGCGCTCCCTCAGTACTGACCCTCCGACAGTGCGGCACTCCCTCAGTACCGCCCCTCCGACAGTGCAGCGCTCCCTCAGTACTGACCCTCTGACAGTGCGGCGCTCCCTCAGTACTGACCCTCCGACAGTGCGGCGCTCCCTCGGTACTGTCCCTCCGACAGTTTGGCACTCCCTCAGTACTGTCCCTCCGACAGTGCGGCGCTCCCTCAGTACTGTCCCTCCGACAGTGCGGCGCTCCCTCAGTGCTGCCTCTCCGACAGTGCAGCACTCCCTCAGTACTGCCCCTCCGACAATGCGGCGCTCCCTCAGAACTGCCCCCCGACAGTGCGGCGCTCCCTCAGTGCTGCCCCTCCGACAGTGCGGCGCTCCCTCAGTACTGCCCCTCCGACAGTGCGGCGCTACCTCAGTACTGCCCCTCCGACAGTGCAGCGCTTCCTCAGTACTGCCCCTCCGACAGTGCGGCTCTCCCTCAGTACTGCCCCTCCGACAGTGCGGCGCTCCCTCAGTACTGCACTTCCGACAGTGCAGCATGCCTTCAGTACTGCCCATCCAAGAGTGCAGGACTCCCTCAGTACTGCCCCTCCGACAATGCGGCGCTCCCTCAGTGCTGCCCCTCCGAGAGTGCAGCATTCCTTCAGTACTGCCCCTCCGACAGTGCAGGACTCCCTCAGTACTACCCCTCCGACAGTGCGACGCTTCCTCAGTCCTGCCCCTCCGACAGAGCAGCGCTCCCTCAGTACTGACCCTCCGACAGTGCAGCGCTCCCTTAGTACTGATCCTCCGACAGTGCAGCACTCCCTCAGTACTGATCCTCCGACAGTGCAGCATTCCCTCAGTGCTGCCCCTCCGACAGTGCGACGCTTCCTCAGTACTGCCTCTCCGACAGTGCAGCGCTCCCTCAGTACTGATCCTCCGACAGTGCGGCGCTCCCTCAGTACTGCCCCTCCAACAGTGCGGCGCTCCCTCAGTACTGCCCATCCGACAGTGAGGTGCTCCCTCAGTACTGCCCCTCCGACAGTGCGACGCTTCCTCAGTACTGCCTCTCCGACAGTGCAGCGCTCCCTCAGTACTGACCCTCCGACAGTGCAGCGCTCCCTCAGTACTGATCCTCCGACAGTGCAGCACTCCCTCAGTACTGCCCCTCCAACAGTGCGGCGCTCCCTCAGTACTGCCCCTCCGACAGTGCGGTGCCCCCTCAGTACTGCCCCTCCGAAAGTGCGGTGCTCCCTCAGTACTGCCCCTCCGATAGTGCGGCGCTTCCTCAGTACTGCCTCTCCGACAGTGCGCCGCTCCCTCTGTACTGCCCCACTGACAGCGCAGCACTCCCTCAGTAATGCCCCTCCGACAGTGCAGCACTCCCTCAGTACTGCCCCTCTTACAGCGCAGTGCTCCCTCAGAACTGACCCTCCGACAGTGCGACGCTCCCTCAGTACTTACCCTCCGACAGTGCAATGCTCCCTCAGCACTGCCCCACTGACAGTGCGGCGCTCGCTCAGTACTGCCCCTCCAACAGTGTGATGCTTCCTCAGTACTGCCCCTCCGACAGTGCAGCGCTCCCTCAGTACTGACCCTCCGACAGTGCAGCGCTCCCTCAGTACTGATCCTCCGACAGTTCAGCATTCCCTCAGTACTGCCCCTCCGGCAGTGCGACGCTTCCTCAGTACTGCCCCTCTGACAGTGCAGCGCTCCCTCAGTACTGAACCTCCGACAGTGCAGCGCTACCTCAGTACTGATCCTCCGACAGTGCTGCACTCCCTCAGTACTGCCCCTCCAACAGTGCGGCGCTCCCTCAGTACTGCCCCTCCGACAGTGCAGCGCTCCCTTATTACTGCCCCTCCGACAGTACGGCGCTCCCTCAATACCGCCCCTCCGACAGTGCACCACTCCCTCAGTACTGCCCCTCTGACAGTGCAGCATTCCTTCAGTACTGCCCCTCCGACAATGCGGTGCTCCCTCAGTACTGCCCCTCCGACAGTGCAGCATTCCTTCAGTACTGCCCCTCTGACAGTGCAGGACTCCCTCAGTACTGCCCCTCCGACAGTGCGATGCTCCCTCAGTACCGCCCCTCCGACAATGCAGCATTCCTTCAGTACTGCCCCTCCGACAGCGCAGGACTCCCTCAGTACTGCCCCTCCGACAATGCGGCGCTCCCTCAGTACTGCCCCTCCGACAGTGCACCATGCCATCAGTACTGCCCCTCCAACAGTGCAGGACTTCCTCAGTACTGCCCCCCGACAGTGCAGCACTCCCTCAGTACTGCCCCTCCGACAGTGCAGCATTCCTTCAGTACTGCCCCTCCGACAGTGCAGGACTCCCGCAGTACTGCCCCTCCGACAGTGCAGCATTCCTTCAGTACTGCCCCACCGACAGTGCGGCGCTCCCCCAGTACTGCCCCTCCGACAGTGCGGCGCTCCCTCAGCACTGCCCCTCCGACAGTGCGGTGCTCCCTCCGTACTGCCCCTCCGACAGTGCGGTGCTTCCTTAGTACTGCCCCTCCGACAGTGCGGCGCTCCCTCAGTACTGCTCCTCCGACAGTGCAGCGCTCCCTCAGTACTGCCCCTCCGACAGTGCGGCGCTCCCTCAGTACTGCACCTCCGAAAGTGTAGCACTCCATCAGTACTGCCCCTCCGACAGTGCGGCGCTCCCTCAGTACTGCCCCTCCGACAGTGCGGTGCTCCCTCAGTACTGCCCCTCCGACAGTGCGGCGCTCCCTCAGTACTGCCCCTCCGACAGTGCGGTGCTGCCTCAGTACTGCGCCTCCGACAGTGTGGCGCTCCCTCAGTACTGCCTCTCCGACAGTGCAGCACTCCCTCAGTACTGCCCCTCCGACAATGCGGCGCTCCCTCAGAACTGCCCCCCGACAGTGCGGCGCTCCCTCAGTACTGCCCCTCCGACAGTGCGGCGCTCCCTCAGTACTGCCCCTCCGACAGTGCGGCGCTATCTCAGTACTGCCCCTCCGACAGTGCAGCGCTTCCTCAGTACTGCCCCTCCGACAGTGCGGCGCTCTCTCAGTACTGCCCCTCCGACAGTGCGGCGCTCCCTCAGTACAGCACTTCCGACAGTGCGGCGCTCCCTCAGTACTGCCCCTCCGACAGTGCGGCGCTCCCTCAGTGCTGCCCCTCTGACAGTGCAGCATGCATTCAGTACTGCCCATCCGAGAATGCAGGACTCCCTCAGTACTGCCCCTCCGACAATGCGGCGCTCCCTCAGTGCTGCCCCTCCGAGAGTGCAGCATTCCTTCAGTACTGCCCCTCCGACAGTGCAGGACTCCCTCAGTACTGCCCCTCCGACAGTGCAGCACTCCCTCAGTAATGCCCCTCAAACAGTGCAGCATTCCTTCATGACTGCCCCTCCGACAGTGCCGGACTCCCTCAGTACTGCTCCTCCAACAGTGCAGCATTCCTTCAGTACTGCCCCTCCGACAGTGCAGCGCTCCCTCAGTACTGCCCCTCCGACAGTGCGGCGCTCCCCCAGTACTGCCCCTCCGACAGTGCAGCGCTCCCTCAGTACTGCCCCTGCGACAGTGCGGCGCTCCCTCTGTACTGCCCCTCCAACAGTGCAGCACTCCATCAGTACTGCCCCTCCGACAGTGCGGCGCTCCCTCAGAACTGCCCCTCCGACAGTGCGGCGCTCCCTCAGTACTGACCCTCCCACAGTGCGGCACTCCCTCAGTACTGCCCCTCCGACAGTGCGGCGCTCCCTCAGTACTGCCCCTCCAACAGTGCGGCGCTCCCTCAGTTCTGCCCCTCCGACAGTGCAGCGCTTCCTCAGTACTGCCCCTCCAACAGTGCGGTGCTCCCTCAGTACTGCCCCTCTGACAGTGCGGCGCTCACTCAGTACTGCCCCTCCAACAGTGCGGCGCTCCCTCAGTCCTGCCCCTCCAACAGTGCGGCGCTCCCTCAGTTCTGCCCCTCCGACAGTGCAGCGCTTCCTCAGTACTGCCCCTCCAACAGTGCGGTGCTCCCTCAGTACTGCCCCTCTGACAGTGCGGCGCTCACTCAGTACTGCCCCTCCAACAGTGCGGCGCTCCCTCAGTACTGCCCCTCTGACAGTGCAGCATTCCTTCAGTACTGCCCCTCCGACAGTGCAGGACTCCATCAGTACTGCCCCTCCAACAGTGCGGCGCTCCCTCAGTACTGCCCCTCCGACAGTGCAGCGCTCCCTCAGTACTGCCCCTCTGACAGTGCGGCGCTCCCTCAGTACTGACCCTCCGACAGTGCGGCGCTCCCTCAGTACCACCCCTCTGACAGTGCGGTGCTCCCTCAGTACTGCCCCTCCGACAGTGCAGCGCTCCCTCAGTACTGCCCCTCTGACAGTGCGGTGCTCCCTCAGTACTGACCCTCCGACAGTGCGGCGCTCCCTCAGTACCGCCCCTCTGACAGTGCGGTGCTCCATCAGTACTGCCCCTCCGACAGTGCAGGACTCCCTCAGTACTGCCCCTCTGACAGTGCGGCGCTCCCTCAGTACTGCCCCTCCGACAGTGCAGCGCTCCCTCAGTACTGCCCCTCTGACAGTGCGGCGCTCCCTCAGTACTGACCCTCCGACAGTGCGGCGCTCCCTCAGTACCGCCCCTTTGACAGTGCGGCGCTTCCTCAGTACTGCCCCTCTGACAGTGCGGCGCTCCCTCAGTACTGACGCTCCGACAGTGCGGAGCTCCCTCAGTACCGCCCATTTGACAGTGCGGCGCTCCCTCAGTACTGCCCCTCCGACAGTGCCACGCTCCCTCAGTACTGCCCCTCCGACAGTGCGGCGCTCCCTCAGTACTGCCCCTCTGACAGTGCGGCGCTCCCTCAGTACTGCCCCTCCGACAGTGCAGCGCTCCCTCAGCACTGCCCCTCCAACAGTGCGGTGCTCCTTCAGTACTGCCCCTCCGACAGTGCGGCGCTCCCTCAGCACTGCCCCTCCGACAGTGCGGCGCTCCCTCAGTACTGCCCCTCCGACAGTGCGGCGCTCCCTCAGTACTGCACCTCCGACAGTGCGGCGCTCCCTCAGTTCTGCCCCTCCGACAGTGCTGCACTCCCTCAGTACTGCCCCTCCGACAGTGCAGCGCTCCCTCAGTACTGACCCTCCAACAGTGCGGTGCTCCCTCAGTACTGCCCCTCCGACAGTGCGGCGCTCCCTCAGTACTGCCCCTCCGACAGTGCGGCGCTCCCTCAGTACTGTCCCTCCGACAGTGCAGCGCTCCCTCAGTACTGCCCCTCTGACAGTGCGGCGCTCCCTCAGTACTGCCTCTCCGACAGTGCAGCGCTCCCTCAGTCCTGCCCCTCTGACAGTGCGGCGCTCCCTCAGTACTGCCCCTCTGACAGTGCAGCGCTCCCTCAGTACTGTCCCTCCGACAGTGCAGCGCCCCCTCAGTACTGCCCCTGTGACAGTGCGGCGCTCCCTCAGTGCTGCCCCTCCGACAGTGCAGCGCTCCCTCAGTACTGACCCTCTGACAGTGCGGTGCTCCCTCAGTACTGACCCTCCGACAGTGCGACGCTCCCTCAGTACTGCCCCACTGACAGTGCGGCACTCCCTCAGAACTGCACCTCCGCCAGTGCGACGCTTCCTCAGTACTGCCCCTCCGACAGTGCAGCGCTCCCTCAGTACTGAATCTCCGACAGTGCGGCGCTCCCTCAGTACTGATCCTCCGACAGTGCAGCATTCCCTCAGTACTGCCCCTCCGACAGTGTGACGCTCCCTCAGCACTGCCCCTCCGACAGTGCAGCACTCCCTCAGCACTGACCCTCCGACAGTGCAGCACTCCCTCAGTACTGCCGCTCCAACAGTGCGACGCTCCCTCAGTACCGCCCCTCCGACAGTGCAGCACTCCCTCAGTAATGCCCCACCGACAGTGCAGAATTCCTTCAGTACTGCCCCTCCGACAGTACGGCGTTCCCTCAATACCGCCCCTCCGACAGTGCAGCACTCCCTCAGCACTGCCCCTCCGACAGTGCAGCATTCCTTCAGTACTGATCCTCTGACAGTGCAGGGCTCCCTCAGGACTGCCCCTCCGACAGTACGGCGCTCCCTCAATACCGCTCCTCCGACAGTGCAGCACTCCCTCAGTACTGCCCCTCCGACAGTGCAGGACTCCCTCAGTACAGCCACTCCGACAATGCGACGCTCCCTCAGTAATGCCCCTGCTACAGTGCAGCTTTCCTTCATTACTGCCCCTCCGACAGTGCAGCACTCCCTCATTACTGCCCCTCCGACAGTGCAGCATTCCTTCAGTACTGCCCTTCCGACATTGCAGGACTCCCTCAGTACTGCCCCTCCAACAGTGCAGCATTCCTTCAGCACTGCCCTTCCGACAGTGCAGCGCTCCCTCAGTACTGCCCCTCCGACAGTGCGGCGCTCCCCCAGTACTGCCTTCCGACAGTGTGGCGCTCCCTCAGTACTGCCGCTCCGACAGTGTAGCGCTCACTCAGTACTGCCCCTCCGACAGTGCGGCGCTTCCTTAGTACTGCCCCTGCGACAGTGCGGCGCTCCCTCAGTACTGCCCCTCCGACAGTGCAGCGCTCCCTCAGTACTGCCCCTCCGACAGTGCGGCGCTCTCTCAGTACTGCCCCTACGACAGTGCAGCACTCCATCAGTACTGCCCCTCCAACAGTGCGGCGCTCCCTCAGTACTGCCCCTCCGACAGTGCGGTGCTCCCTCAGTACTGCCCCTCCGACAGTGCGGCGCTCCCTCAGTACTGCCCCTCCGACAGTGCGGTGCCCCCTCAGTACTGCCCCTCCGAAAGTGCGGTGCTCCCTCAGTACTGCACCTCCGACAGCGTGGCGCTCCCTCGGTACTGCCTCTCCGACAGTGCGCCGCTCCCTCAGTACTGCCCCACCGACAGCGCAGCACTCCCTCAGTAACGCCCCTCCGACAGTGCAGCACTCCCTCAGTACTGCCCCTCCGACAGTGCGACGCTTCCTCAGTACTGCCCCTCCGACAGTGCAGCGCTCCCTCAGTACTGACCCTCCGACAGTGCAGCGCTCCCTTAGTACTGATCTTCCAACAGTGCAGCACTCCCTCAGTACTGATCCTCCGACAGTGCAGCATTCCCTCAGTGCTGCCCCTCCGACATTGCGACGCTTCCTCAGTACTGCCTCTCCGACAGTGCAGCGCTCCCTCAGCACTGACCCTCCGACAGTGCAGCGCTCCGTCAGTACTGATCCTCCGACAGTGCAGCACTCCCTCAGTACTGCCCATCCAACAGTGCGGCGCTCCCTCAGTACTGCCCCTCCGACAGTGCGGCGCTCCCTCAGTACTGCCCATCCGACAGTGCGGTGCTCCCTCAGTACTGCCCCTCCGACAGTGCGACGCTTCCTCAGTACTGCCTCTCCGACAGTGCAGTGCTCCCTCAGTACTGACCCTCCGACAGTGCAGCGCTCCCTCAGTACTGATCCTCCGACAGTGCAGCACTCCCTCAGTACTGCCCCTCCAACAGTGCGGCGCTCCCTCAGTACTGCCCCTCCGACAGTGTGGCGCTCCCTCAGTGCTGCCCCTCTGACAGTGCGGCGCTCCCTCAGTATTGCCCCTCAGACAGTGCGTTGCCCCTTCAGCACTGCCCCTCCGAAAGTGCGGTGCTCCCTCAGTACTGCCCCTCCGATAGTGCGGCGCTCCCTCAGTACTGCCTCTCCGACAGTGCGCCGCTCCCTCAGTACTGCCCCACTGACAGCGCAGCACTCCCTCAGTAATGCCCCTCCAACAGTGCAGCAGTCCCTCAGTACTGCCCCTCTTACAGCGTAGTGCTCCCTCAGAACTGACCCTCCGACAATGCGGCGCTCCCTCAGTACTGACCCTCCGACAGTGCAACGCTCCCTCAGTACTGCCCCACTGACAGTGCGGCGCTCTCTCAGTACTGACCCTCCGACAGTGCAACGCTCCCTCAGCACTGCCCCACTGACAGTGCGGGACTCCCTCAGTACTGCCCCACCGACAGTGTGACGCTTCCTCAGTACTGCCCCTCCGACAGTGCAGCGCTCCCTCAGTACTGACCCTCCGACAGTGCAGCGCTCCCTCAGTACTGATCCTCCGACAGTGCAGCATTCCCTCAGTACTGCCCCTCCGGCAGTGGGACGCTTCCTCAGTACTGCCCCTCTGACAGTGCAGCGCTCCCTCAGTACTGACCCTCCGACAGTGCAGCGCTACCTCAGTACTGATCCTCCGACAGTGCTGCACTCCCTCAGTACTGCACCTCCAACAGTGCGGCGCTCCTTCAGTACTGCCCCTCCGACAGTGCAGCGCTCCCTTATTACTGCCCCTCCGACAGTATGGCGCTCCCTCAATACCGCCCCTCCAACAGTGCAGCACTCCCTCAGTACTGCCCCTCTGACAGTGCAGCATTCCTTCAGTACTGCCTCTCCGACAATGCGGTGCTCCCTCAGTACTGCCCCTCCGACAGTGCAGCATTCCTTCAGTCCTGCCCCTCTGACAGTGCAGGACTCCCTCAGTACTGCCCCTCCGACAGTGCGACGCTCCCTCAGTACCGCCCCTCCGACAATGCAGCATTCCTTCAGTACTGCCCCTCCGACAGTGCAGCATTCCTTCAGTACTGCCCCTCCGACAGTGCAGGACTCCCTCAGGACTGCCCCTCCGACAGTACGGCGCTCCCTCAATACCGCTCCTCCGACAGTGCAGCACTCCCTCAGTACTGCCCCTCTGGCAGTGCAGCATTCCTTCAGTACTGCCCCTCCGACAGTGCAGGACTCCCTCAGGACTGCCCCTCCGACAGTACGGTGCTCCCTCAATACCGCTCCTCCGACAGTGCAGCACTCCCTCAGTACTGCCCCTCTGGCAGTGCAGCATTCCTTCAGTACTGCCCCTCCGACAGCGCAGGACTCCCTCAGTACTGCCCCTCCGACAGTGCAGCATTCCTTCAGTACTGCCCCTCCGACAGTGCAGGACTCCCTCAGTACTGCCCCTCCGACAGTGCAGCATTCCTTCAGTACTGCCCCTCCAAAAGTGCAGCGCTACCTCAGTATGGCTTCCTCTCCCCCGACAGTGCAGCGCTCCCTCAGTACTGCCCCACCGACAGTGCGGCGCTCCCCCAGTACTGCCCCTCCGACAGTGCGGCGCTCCCTCAGCACTGCCCCTCCGACAGTGCGGTGCTCCCTCCGTACTGCCCCTCCGACAGTGCGGCGCTTCCTTAGTACTGCCCCTCCGACAGTGCGGCGCTCCCTCAGTACTGCCCCTCCGACAATGCAGCGCTCCCCCAGTACTGCCCCTCCGACAGTGCGGCGCTCCCTCAGTACTGCACCTCCGAAAGTGTAGCACTCCATCAGTACTGCCCCTCCGACAGTGCGGCGCTCCCTCAGTACTGCCCCTCCGACAGTGCGGTGCTCCCTCAGTACTGCCCCTCCGACAGTGCGGCGCTCCCTCAGTACTGCCCCTCCGACAGTGCGGTGCTCCCTCAGTACTGCCCCTCCGACAGTGTGGCGCTCCCTCAGTACTGCCTCTCCGACAGTGCAGCACTCCCTCAGTACTGCCCCTCCGACAATGCGGCGCTCCCTCAGAACTGCCCCCCGACAGTGCGGCGCTCCCTCAGTACTGCCCCTCCAACAGTGCGGCGCTCCCTCAGTGCTGCCCCTCTGACAGTGCAGCATGCCTTCAGTACTGCCCATCCGAGAGTGCAGGACTCACTCAGTACTGCCCCTCCGACAATGATGCGCTCCCTCAGTGCTGCCCCTCCGAGAGTGCAGCATTCCTTCAGTACTGCCCCTCCGACAGTGCAGGACTCCCTCAGTACTACCCCTCCGACAGTGCGACGCTTCCTCAGTACTGCCCCTTCGACAGTGCAGCGCTCCCTCAGTTCTGACCCTCTGACAGTGCAGCGCTCCCTTAGTACTGATCCTCCGACAGTGCAGCCCTCCCTCAGTACTGATCCTCCGACAGTGCAGCATTCCCTCAGTGCTGCCCCTCCGACAGTGCGACGCTCCTCAGTACTGCCTCTCCGACAGTGCAGCGCTCCCTCAGTACTGATCCTCCGACAGTGCAGCACTCCCTCAGTACTGACCCTCCAACAGTGCGGCGCTGCCTCAGTACTGCCCCTCCGACAGTGCGGCGCTCCCTCAGTACTGCCCATCCGACAGTGCGGTGCTCCCTCAGTACTGCCCCTCCGACAGTGCGACGCTTCCTCAGTACTGACCCTCCGACAGTGCAGCGCTCCCTCAGTACTGATCCTCCGACAGTGCAGCACTCCCTCAGTACTGCCCCTCCAACAGTGCGGCGCTCCCTCAGTACTGCCCCTCTGACAGTGCGGTGCCCCCTCAGTACTGCCCCTCCGAAAGTGCGGTGCTCCCTCAGTACTGCCCCTCCGATAGTGCGGCGCTCCCTCAGTACTGCCTCTCCGACAGTGCGCCGCTCCCTCAGTACTGCCCCACTGACAGCGCAGCACTCCCTCAGTAATGCCCCTCCGACAGTGCAGCACTCCCTCAGTACTGCCCCTCTTACAGCGCAGTGCTCCCTCAGAACTGACCCTCCGACAGTGCGGCGCTCCCTCAGTACTGACCCTCCGACAGTGCAACGCTCCCTCAGCACTGCCCCACTGACAGTGCGGCGCTCCCTCAGTACTGCCCCTCCGACAGTGTGACGCTTCCTCAGTACTGCCCCTCCGACAGTGCAGCGCTCCCTCAGTACTGACCCTCCGACAGTGCAGCGCTCCCTCAGTACTGATCCTCCGACAGTGCAGCATTCCCTCAGTACTGCCCCTCCGGCAGTGCGACGCTTCCTCAGTACTGCCCCTCTGACAGTGCAGCGCTCCCTCAGTACTGACCCTCCGACAGTGCAGCGCTACCTCAGTACTGATCCTCCGACAGTGCTGCACTCCCTCAGTACTGCCCCTCCAACAGTGCGGCGCTCCCTCAGTACTGCCCCTCCGACAGTGCAGCGCTCCCTTATTACTGCCCCTCCGACAGTACGGCGCTCCCTCAATACCGCCCCTCCGACAGTGCAGCACTCCCTCAGTACTGCCCCTCTGACAGTGCAGCATTCCTTCAGTACTGCCCCTCCGACAATGCGGTGCTCCCTCAGTACTGCCCCTCCGACAGTGCAGCATTCCTTCAGTACTGCCCCTCTGACAGTGCAGGACTCCCTCAGTACTGCCCCTCCGACAGTGCGACGCTCCCTCAGTACCGCCCCTCCTACAATGCAGCATTCCTTCAGTACTGCCCCTCCGACAGTGCAGGACTCCCTCAGGACTGCCCCTCCGACAGTACGGTGCTCCCTCAATACCGCTCCTCCGACAGTGCAGCACTCCCTCAGTACTGCCCCTCTGGCAGTGCAGCATTCCTTCAATACTGCCGCACCGACAGCGCAGGACTCCCTCAGTACTGCCCCTCCGACAATGCGGCGCTCCCTCAGTACTGCCCCCCCGACAGTGCACCATGCCATCAGTACTGCCCCTCCAACAGTGCAGGACTTCCTCAGTACTGCCCCCCGACAGTGCAGCACTCCCTCAGTACTGCCCCTCCGACAGTGCAGCATTCCTTCAGTACTGCCCCTCCGACAGTGCAGGACTCCCTCAGTACTGCCCCTCCGACAGTGCAGCATTCCTTCAGTACTGCCCCACCGACAGTGCGGCGCTCCCCCAGTACTGCCCCTCCGACAGTGCGGTGCTCCCTCAGCACTGCCCCTCCGACAGTGCGGTGCTCCCTCCGTACTGCCCCTCCAACAGTGCGGTGCTTCCTTAGTACTGCACCTCCGACAGTGCGGCGCTCCCTCAGTACTGATCCTCCGACAGTGCAGCATTCCCTCAGTACTGCCCCTCCGGCAGTGCGACGCTTCCTCAGTACTGCCCCTCTGACAGTGCAGCGCTCCCTCAGTACTGACCCTCCGACAGTGCAGCGCTACCTCAGTACTGATCCTCCGACAGTGCTGCACTCCCTCAGTACTGCACCTCCAACAGTGCGGCGCTCCTTCAGTACTGCCCCTCCGACAGTGCAGCGCTCCCTTATTACTGCCCCTCCGACAGTACGGCGCTCCCTCAATACCGCCCCTCCGACAGTGCAGCACTCCCTCAGTACTGCCCCTCTGACAATGCAGCATTCCTTCAGTACTGCCCCTCCGACAATGCGATGCTCCCTCAGTACTGCCCCTCCGACAGTGCAGCATTCCTTCAGTCCTGCCCCTCTGACAGTGCAGGACTCCCTCAGTACTGCCCCTCCGACAGTGCGACGCTCCCTCAGTACCGCCCCTCCGACAATGCAGCATTCCTTCAGTACTGCCCCTCCGACAGTGCAGCATTCCTTCAGTACTGCCCCTCCGACAGTGCAGGACTCCCTCAATACCGCTCCTCCGACAGTGCAGGACTCCCTCAGGACTGCCCCTCCGACAGTACGGCGCTCCCTCAATACCGCTCCTCCGACAGTGCAGCACTCCCTCAGTACTGCACCTCCGACAGTGCAGCGCTCCCTCAGCACTGCCCCTCCGACAGTGCAGCGCTCCCTCAGTACTGCCCCTCCGACAGTGCAGCGCTCCCTCAGCACTGCCCCTCCGACAGTGCGGTGCTCCTTCAGTACTGCCCCTCCGACAGTGCGGCGCTCCCTCAGTACTGCCCCTCCGACAGTGCGGCGCTCCCTCAGTACTGCCCCTCCGACAGAGCGGCGCTCCCTCAGTAATGCCCCTCCGACAGTGCAGCTCTCCCTCAGTACTGCCCCTCCGACAGTGCGGCGCTCAATCCGTACTGACCCTCCGACAGTGCGGCTCTCCCTCAGTACTGCCCTTCCTGCAGTGCGGCGCTCCCTCAGTACTGTCCCTCCGACAGTGCAGCGCTCCCTCAGTACTGCCCCTCCGACAGTGCAGCGCACCCCAGTACTGCCCCTCCGACAGTGCGGTGCTCCCTCAGTACCGACCCTCTGACAGTGCGGCGCTCCCTCAGTACTGCCCCTCCGACAGTGCAGCGCTCCCTGAGTACTGCCCCTCCGACAGTGCGGCGCTCCCTCAGTACTGCCCCTCCGACAGTGCGGCACTCCCTCAGTGATGCCCCTCCAACAGTGCGGCGCTCCCTCAGTACTGCCCCTCCGACAGTCCGGCGCTCCCTCAGTACCGCCCCTCCGACAGTGCGGCGCTCCCTCAGTACTGCCCCTCCTACAGTGCAACTCTCCCTCAGTACTGCCCTTCTGACAGTGCGGCGCTCCCTCAGTACTGCCCCTCCGACGGTGCGGCGCTCCCTCAGTATTGGCCCTCCAACAGCGCAGCGCTCCCTCAGTACTGGCCCTCCGACAGTGCAACGCTCCCTCAGTACTGTCCCTCCGACAGTGCGGCGCTCCCTCAGTGCTGTCCCTCCGACAGTGCAGCGCTCCCTCAGTACTGCCCCTCCGACAGTGCAGCGCTCCCTCAGTACTGACGCTCCGACAGTGCGGTGCTCCCTCAGTACTGCCCCTCCGACAGTGCGGCGCTCCCTCAGTGCTTTCCCTCTGACAGTGCGGCGCTCCCTCAGTTCTGTCCCTCCAACAGTGCGGCGCTCCCTGAGTACTGCCCCTCCGACAGTGCAGCGCTCCCTCAGTACTGCCCCTCCGACAGTGCAGCACTCCCTCAGTACTGCCCCTCCGACAGTGCGGCGCTCCCTCAGTACTGCCCCTCCGACAGTGCAGCGCTCCCTCAGTACTGCCCCTCCGACAGTGCGGCGTTCCCGCAGTACTGACCCTCCGACAGTGCGGCTCACCCTCAGTACCGCCACTCAGACAGTGCGGCCCTCCCTCAGTACTGCCCCTCCGACAGTGCGGCGCTCCGTCAGTACTGCCCCTCCGACAGTGCAGCGCTCCCTCGGTACTGCCCCTCCGACAGTGCGGCGCTCCCTCAGTATGCCCCTCCGACAGTGCGGCGCTCCCTCAGTACTGACCCTCCCACAGTGCGGCACTCCCTCAGTACTGCCCCTCCGACAGTGCGGCGCTCCCTCAGTACTGCCCCTCCGACAGTGCAGCGCTTCCTCAGTACTGCCCCTCCAACAGTTCGGTGCTCCCTCAGCACTGCACATCCGACAGTACGGCGCTCCCTCAGTACTGCCCCTCCAACAGTGCGGCGCTCCCTCAGTACTGCCCCTCCGACAGTGCAGCACTCCCTCAGTGCTGCCCCTCCGACAGTGCGGCGCTCCCTCAGTTCTACCCCTCCGACAGTGCGACGCTCCCTCAGTACTTCCCCTCCGACAGTGCGGCGCTCCCTCAGTACTGCCCCTCTGACAGTGCGGCACTCCCTCAGTACTGCCCCTCCGACAGTGTGGCGCTCCCTCAGTACTGCCCCTCCGACAGTGCGGCGCTCCCTCAATACTGCCCCTCCGACAGTGCGGTGCTCCCTCAGTACTGCCCCTCTGACAGTGCGGCGCTCCCTCAGTACTGCCCCTCCGACAGTGCGGCGCTCCCTCAGTACTGCCCCGCCGACAGTGCGGCGCTCCCTCAGTACTGCCCCTCCGACAGTGCGGAGCTCCCTCTGTACTACCCCTCCGACAGTGCGGCGCTCGCTCAGTACTGACCCTCCGACAGTGCGGCGCTCCCTCAGTACTGCCCCTCCGACAGTGCGGCGCACCCTCAGTACTGCCCCTCCCACAGTGCGGCGCTTGCTCAGTACTGCCTCCTTCGAGAGTGCAGCGCTCCCTCGGTACTGACCCTCCGACAGCGCGGCGCTCCCTCAGTACTGCCCCTCCGACAGTGCGGCGCTCCCTTAGTACTGCCCCTCCGACAGTGCAGCGCTCCCTCAGTACTGCCCCTCCGACAATGCAGCGCCCCCTCAGCACTGCCCCTCCGACAGTGCGGTGCTCCTTCAGTACTGCCCCTCCGACAATGCGGTGCTCCCTCAGTACTGCCCCTCCGACAGTGCAGCATTCCTTCAGTACTGCCCCTCTGACAGTGCAGGACTCCCTCAGTACTGCCCCTCCGACAGTGCGACGCTCCCTCAGTACCGCCCCTCCTACAATGCAGCATTCCTTCAGTACTGCCCCTCCGACAGTGCAGGACTCCCTCAGGACTGCCCCTCCGACAGTACGGTGCTCCCTCAATACCGCTCCTCCGACAGTGCAGCACTCCCTCAGTACTGCCCCTCTGGCAGTGCAGCATTCCTTCAATACTGCCGCACCGACAGCGCAGGACTCCCTCAGTACTGCCCCTCCGACAATGCGGCGCTCCCTCAGTACTGCCCCCCCGACAGTGCACCATGCCATCAGTACTGCCCCTCCAACAGTGCAGGACTTCCTCAGTACTGCCCCCCGACAGTGCAGCACTCCCTCAGTACTGCCCCTCCGACAGTGCAGCATTCCTTC
Source organism: Somniosus microcephalus (assembly GCF_052327205.1). Taxonomy (NCBI): domain Eukaryota; kingdom Metazoa; phylum Chordata; class Chondrichthyes; order Squaliformes; family Somniosidae; genus Somniosus; species Somniosus microcephalus. The sequence continues at coordinate 180,771,563 of NC_140998.1, forward strand.
AGTACTGCCCCTCCGACAGTGCAGGACTCCCTCAGTACTGCCCCTCCGACAGTGCAGCATTCCTTCAGTACTGCCCCACCGACAGTGCGGCGCTCCCCCAGTACTGCCCCTCCGACAGTGCGGTGCTCCCTCAGCACTGCCCCTCCGACAGTGCGGTGCTCCCTCCGTACTGCCCCTCCAACAGTGCGGTGCTTCCTTAGTACTGCACCTCCGACAGTGCGGCGCTCCCTCAGTACTGATCCTCCGACAGTGCAGCATTCCCTCAGTACTGCCCCTCCGGCAGTGCGACGCTTCCTCAGTACTGCCCCTCTGACAGTGCAGCGCTCCCTCAGTACTGACCCTCCGACAGTGCAGCGCTACCTCAGTACTGATCCTCCGACAGTGCTGCACTCCCTCAGTACTGCACCTCCAACAGTGCGGCGCTCCTTCAGTACTGCCCCTCCGACAGTGCAGCGCTCCCTTATTACTGCCCCTCCGACAGTACGGCGCTCCCTCAATACCGCCCCTCCGACAGTGCAGCACTCCCTCAGTACTGCCCCTCTGACAATGCAGCATTCCTTCAGTACTGCCCCTCCGACAATGCGATGCTCCCTCAGTACTGCCCCTCCGACAGTGCAGCATTCCTTCAGTCCTGCCCCTCTGACAGTGCAGGACTCCCTCAGTACTGCCCCTCCGACAGTGCGACGCTCCCTCAGTACCGCCCCTCCGACAATGCAGCATTCCTTCAGTACTGCCCCTCCGACAGTGCAGCATTCCTTCAGTACTGCCCCTCCGACAGTGCAGGACTCCCTCAATACCGCTCCTCCGACAGTGCAGGACTCCCTCAGGACTGCCCCTCCGACAGTACGGCGCTCCCTCAATACCGCTCCTCCGACAGTGCAGCACTCCCTCAGTACTGCACCTCCGACAGTGCAGCGCTCCCTCAGCACTGCCCCTCCGACAGTGCAGCGCTCCCTCAGTACTGCCCCTCCGACAGTGCAGCGCTCCCTCAGCACTGCCCCTCCGACAGTGCGGTGCTCCTTCAGTACTGCCCCTCCGACAGTGCGGCGCTCCCTCAGTACTGCCCCTCCGACAGTGCGGCGCTCCCTCAGTACTGCCCCTCCGACAGAGCGGCGCTCCCTCAGTAATGCCCCTCCGACAGTGCAGCTCTCCCTCAGTACTGCCCCTCCGACAGTGCGGCGCTCAATCCGTACTGACCCTCCGACAGTGCGGCTCTCCCTCAGTACTGCCCTTCCTGCAGTGCGGCGCTCCCTCAGTACTGTCCCTCCGACAGTGCAGCGCTCCCTCAGTACTGCCCCTCCGACAGTGCAGCGCACCCCAGTACTGCCCCTCCGACAGTGCGGTGCTCCCTCAGTACCGACCCTCTGACAGTGCGGCGCTCCCTCAGTACTGCCCCTCCGACAGTGCAGCGCTCCCTGAGTACTGCCCCTCCGACAGTGCGGCGCTCCCTCAGTACTGCCCCTCCGACAGTGCGGCACTCCCTCAGTGATGCCCCTCCAACAGTGCGGCGCTCCCTCAGTACTGCCCCTCCGACAGTCCGGCGCTCCCTCAGTACTGCCCCTCCGACAGTGCGGTGCTCCCTCAGTACTGCCCCTCCTACAGTGCAACTCTCCCTCAGTACTGCCCTTCTGACAGTGCGGCGCTCCCTCAGTACTGCCCCTCCGACGGTGCGGCGCTCCCTCAGTATTGGCCCTCCAACAGCGCAGCGCTCCCTCAGTACTGGCCCTCCGACAGTGCAACGCTCCCTCAGTACTGTCCCTCCGACAGTGCGGCGCTCCCTCAGTGCTGTCCCTCCGACAGTGCAGCGCTCCCTCAGTACTGCCCCTCCGACAGTGCAGCGCTCCCTCAGTACTGACGCTCCGACAGTGCGGTGCTCCCTCAGTACTGCCCCTCCGACAGTGCGGCGCTCCCTCAGTGCTTTCCCTCTGACAGTGCGGCGCTCCCTCAGTTCTGTCCCTCCAACAGTGCGGCGCTCCCTGAGTACTGCCCCTCCGACAGTGCAGCGCTCCCTCAGTACTGCCCCTCCGACAGTGCAGCACTCCCTCAGTACTGCCCCTCCGACAGTGCGGCGCTCCCTCAGTACTGCCCCTCCGACAGTGCAGCGCTCCCTCAGTACTGCCCCTCCGACAGTGCGGCGTTCCCGCAGTACTGACCCTCCGACAGTGCGGCTCACCCTCAGTACCGCCACTCAGACAGTGCGGCCCTCCCTCAGTACTGCCCCTCCGACAGTGCGGCGCTCCGTCAGTACTGCCCCTCCGACAGTGCAGCGCTCCCTCGGTACTGCCCCTCCGACAGTGCGGCGCTCCCTCAGTATGCCCCTCCGACAGTGCGGCGCTCCCTCAGTACTGACCCTCCCACAGTGCGGCACTCCCTCAGTACTGCCCCTCCGACAGTGCGGCGCTCCCTCAGTACTGCCCCTCCGACAGTGCAGCGCTTCCTCAGTACTGCCCCTCCGACAGTTCGGTGCTCCCTCAGCACTGCACATCCGACAGTACGGCGCTCCCTCAGTACTGCCCCTCCAACAGTGCGGCGCTCCCTCAGTACTGCCCCTCCGACAGTGCAGCACTCCCTCAGTGCTGCCCCTCCGACAGTGCGGCGCTCCCTCAGTTCTACCCCTCCGACAGTGCGACGCTCCCTCAGTACTTCCCCTCCGACAGTGCGGCGCTCCCTCAGTACTGCCCCTCTGACAGTGCGGCACTCCCTCAGTACTGCCCCTCCGACAGTGTGGCGCTCCCTCAGTACTGCCCCTCCGACAGTGCGGCGCTCCCTCAATACTGCCCCTCCGACAGTGCGGTGCTCCCTCAGTACTGCCCCTCTGACAGTGCGGCGCTCCCTCAGTACTGCCCCTCCGACAGTGCGGCGCTCCCTCAGTACTGCCCCGCCGACAGTGCGGCGCTCCCTCAGTACTGCCCCTCCGACAGTGCGGAGCTCCCTCTGTACTACCCCTCCGACAGTGCGGCGCTCGCTCAGTACTGACCCTCCGACAGTGCGGCGCTCCCTCAGTACTGCCCCTCCGACAGTGCGGCGCACCCTCAGTACTGCCCCTCCCACAGTGCGGCGCTTGCTCAGTACTGCCTCCTTCGAGAGTGCAGCGCTCCCTCGGTACTGACCCTCCGACAGCGCGGCGCTCCCTCAGTACTGCCCCTCCGACAGTGCGGCGCTCCCTTAGTACTGCCCCTCCGACAGTGCAGCGCTCCCTCAGTACTGCCCCTCCGACAATGCAGCGCCCCCTCAGCACTGCCCCTCCGACAGTGCGGTGCTCCTTCAGTACTGCCCCTCCGACAGTGCAGCGCTCCCTCAGCACCGCACCTCCGACAGTGCGGTGCTCCTTCAGTACTGCCCCTCCGACAGTGCGGCGCTCCCTCAGTACTGCCCCTCCGACAGTGCGGCGCTCCCTCAGTACTGCCCCTCCCACAGTGTGGCGCTTGCTCAGTACTGCCTCCTTCGAGAGTGCAGCGCTCCCTCAGTACTGACCCTCCGACAGTGCGGCGCTCCCTCAGTACTGCCCCTCCGACAGTGCAGCGCTCCCTCAGTACTGCCCCTCCGACAGTGCAGCGCTCCCTCAGCACTGCCCCTCCGACAGTGCAGCGCTCCCTCAGTACTGCCCCTCCGACAGTGCAGCGCTCCCTCAGCACTGCCCCTCCGACAGTGCGGTGCTCCTTCAGTACTGCCCCTCCGACAGTGCGGCGCTCCCTCAGTACTGCCCCTCCGACAGTGCGGCGCTCCCTCAGTACTGCCCCTCCGACAGTGCGGCGCTCCCTCAGTAATGCCCCTCCGACAGTGCAGCTCTCCCTCAGTACTGCCCCTCCGACAGTGCGGCGCTCAATCCGTACTGACCCTCCGACAGTGCGGCGCTCCCTCAGTACCGCCCCTCAGACAGTGCGGCTCTCCCTCAGTACTGCCCTTCCTACAGTGCGGCGCTCCCTCAGTACTGTCCCTCCGACAGTGCAGCGCTCCCTCAGTACTGCCCCTCCGACAGTGCAGCGCACCCCAGTACTGCCCCTCCGACAGTGCGGTGCTCCCTCAGTACCGACCCTCTGACAGTGCGGCGCTCCCTCAGTACTGCCCCTCCGACAGTGCAGTGCTCCCTGAGTACTGCCCCTCCGACAGTGCGGCGCTCCCTCAGTACTGCCACTCCGACAGTGCGGCACTCCCTCAGTGATGCCCCTCCAACAGTGCGGCGCTCCCTCAGTACTGCCCCTCCGACAGTGCGGCGCTCCCTCAGTACTGCCCCTCCTACAGTGCAGCTCTCCCTCAGTACTGCCCTTCTGACAGTGCGGCGCTCCCTCAGTACTGCCCCTCCGACGGTGCGGCGCTCCCTCAGTATTGGCCCTCCAACAGCGCAGCGCTCCCTCAGTACTGGCCCTCCGACAGTGCAGCGCTCCCTCAGTACTGTCCCTCCGACAGTGCGGCGCTCCCTCAGTGCTGTCCCTCCGACAGTGCAGCGCTCCCTCAGTACTGCCCCTCCGACATTGCAGCGCTCCCTCAGTACTGATGCTCCGACAGTGCGGTGCTCCCTCAGTACTGCCCCTCCGACAGTGCGGCGCTCCCTCAGTGCTTTCCCTCTGACAGTGCGGCGCTCCCTCAGTTCTGTCCCTCCAACAGTGCGGCGCTCCCTGAGTACTGCCCCTCCGACAGTGCAGCGCTCCCTCAGTACTGCCCCTCCGACAGTGCAGCACTCCCTCAGTACTGCCCCTCCGACAGTGCGGCGCTCCCTTAGTACTGCCCCTCCGACAGTGCAGCGCTCCCTCAGTACTGCCCCTCCGACAGTGCGGCGTTCCCGCAGTACTGACCCTCCGACAGTGCGGCCCACCCTCAGTACCGCCACTCAGACAGTGCGGCCCTCCCTCAGTACTGCCCCTCCGACAGTGCGGCGCTCCGTCAGTACTGCCCCTCCAACAGTGCAGCGCTCCCTCAGTACTGCCCCTCCGACAGTGCAGCGCTCCCTCAGTACTGCCCCTCCGACAGTGCGGCGCTCCCTCAGTATGCCCCTCCGACAGTGCGGCGCTCCCTCAGTACTGACCCTCCCACAGTGCGGCACTCCCTCAGTACTGCCCCTCCGACAGTGCAGCACTCCCTCAGTACTGCCCATCCGACAGTGCGGCGCTCCCTCAGTACTGCCCCTCCGACAGTGCGGCGCTCCCTCAGTACTGCCCCTCCGACAGTGCGGCGCTCCCTCAGTACTGCCCCTCCGACAGTGCAGCACTCCCTCAGTGCTGACCCTCCGACAGTGCGGCGCTCCCTCAGTTCTGCCCCTCCGACAGTGCGGCGCTCCCTCAGTACTGCCCCTCCGACAGTGCGGCGCTCCCTCAGTACTGCCCCTCCGACAGTGCGGCGCTCCCTCAGTACTGCCCCTCCGACAGTGCGGCGCTCCCTCAATAATGCCCCTCCGACAGTGCGGCGCTCCCTCAGTACTGCCCCTCCGACAGTGCGGCGCTCCCTCAGTTCTGCCCCTCCGACAGTGCGGCGCTCCCTCAGTACTGCCCCTCCGACAGTGCGGCGCTCCCTCAATACTGCCCCTCCGACAGTGCGGCGCTCCCTCAGTACTGCTCCTCTGACAGTGCGGCGCTCCCTCAGTACTGCCCCTCCGACAGTGCGGCGCTCCCTCAGTCCTGCCCCTCCGACAGTGCGGCGCTCCCTCAGTACTGCCCCTCCGACAGTGCGGCGCTCCCTCAGTACTGCCCCGGACGTTTCTGCATTCTGGGTTTTAAGTCTCTGGAGTGGGACTCGAACCCATGACAAGGTCCCTGGGCTTCATTTTGAGACGGATAGAATTCAGTAGCAGAGAAGTTATGTTCAACTTGTATCGAACCTTGTTTCGACCACACTTGGAGTACTCTGCAGAGTTCTGGTCTCCATTTTATTAAAAGGATATTGAGGCACTGGAGAAGATGTAAACTGATTTACAAGGATGATACCAGAACTGAGAGAATATAACTGTCAGGAAAGGCTGAACAGGCTGGGGCTCTTTTCTCTAGAAAAGAGAAGGCTGAGCGGTGACCTGATCGAGGTCTTTAAGATTATGAAGGGGTTCGATAGGGTCGACGTAGAGAAGATGTTTCCACTTGTGGGGGAGACCAGAACAAGGGGCCATCAACATAAGATAGTCACTAATAAATCCAATAGGGAATTCAGGAGAAACTTCTCTACCCAGAGTGGTGAGAATGTGGAACTCGCTACCACAGGGAGTGGTTGAGGTGTATTTAACAGCAGAGATGTATTTAAGAGAAAGCTGGATTAACACATGAGGGAGAAAGTAATAGAAGGATACGCTGATGGGGTGAGATGAAGAGGGGTGGGAGGAGGCTGGTGTTGATGGGGTGAGATGAAGAGGGGTGGGAGGAGGCTGGTGTTGATGGGGTGAGATGGAGAGGGGTGGGAGGAGGCTGGTGTTGATGGGGTGAGATGAAGAGGGGTGGGAGGAGGCTGGTGTTGATGGGGTGAGATGGAGAGGGGTGGGAGGGGGCTGGTGTTGATGGGGTGAGATGAAGAGGGGTGGGAGGAGGCTGGAGTTGATGGGGTGAGATGAAGAGGGGTGGGAGGAGGCTGGTGTTGATGGGGTGAGATGAAGAGGGGTGGGAGGAGGCTGGTGCTGATGGAGTGAGATGGAGAGGGGTGGGAGGAGGCTGGTGTTGATGGGGTGAGATGAAGAGGGGTGGGAGGAGGCTGGTGTTGATGGGGTGAGATGGAGAGGGGTGGGAGGAGGCTGGTGTTGATGGGGTGAGATGAAGAGGGGTGGGAGGAGGCTGGTGTTGATGGGGTGAGATGAAGAGGGGTGGGAGGAGGCTGGTGTTGATGGGGTGAGATGGAGAGGGGTGGGAGGAGGCTGGTGTTGATGGGGTGAGATGGAGAGGGGTGGGAGGAGGCTGGTGTTGATGGGGTGAGATGGAGAGGGGTGGGAGGAGGCTGGTGTTGATGGGGTGAGATGAAGAGGGGTGGGAGGAGGCTGGTGTTGATGGGGTGAGATGAAGAGGGGTGGGAGGAGGCTGGTGCTGATGGAGTGAGATGAAGAGGGGTGGGAGGAGGCTGGTGTTGATGGGGTGAGATGAAGAGGGGTGGGAGGAGGCTGGTGTTGATGGGGTGAGATGAAGAGGGGTGGGAGGAGGCTGGTGCTGATGGGGTGAGATGAAGAGGGGTGGGAGGAGGCTGGTGTTGATGGGGTGAGATGAAGAGGGGTGGGAGGAGGCTGGTGTTGATGGGGTGATGAAGAGGGTGGGAGGGGGCTGGTGTTGATGGGGTGAGATGGAGAGGGGTGGGAGGAGGCTGGTGTTGATGGGGTGAGATGAAGAGGGGTGGGAGGAGGCTGGTGTTGATGGGGTGAGATGAAGAGGGGTGGGAGGAGGCTGGTGTTGATGGGGTGAGATGAAGAGGGGTGGGAGGAGGCTGGTGCTGATGGAGTGAGATGAAGAGGGGTGGGAGGAGGCTGGTGTTGATGGGGTGAGATGAAGAGGGGTGGGAGGAGGCTGGTGTTGATGGGGTGAGATGAAGAGGGGTGGGAGGAGGCTGGTGCTGATGGGGTGAGATGAAGAGGGGTGGGAGGAGGCTGGTGTTGATGGGGTGAGATGAAGAGGGGTGGGAGGAGGCTGGTGTTGATGGGGTGATGAAGAGGGTGGGAGGGGGCTGGTGTTGATGGGGTGAGATGAAGAGGGGTGGGAGGAGGCTGGTGTTGATGGGGTGAGATGAAGAGGGGTGGGAGGAGGCTGGTGTTGATGGGGTGAGATGAAGAGGGGTGGGAGGAGGCTGGTGTTGATGGGGTGAGATGGAGAGGGGTGGGAGGAGGCTGGTGTTGATGGGGTGAGATGAAGAGGGGTGGGAGGAGGCTGGTGTTGATGGGGTGAGATGAAGAGGGGTGGGAGGAGGCTGGTGTTGATGGGGTGAGATGGAGAGGGGTGGGAGGAGGCTGGTGTTGATGGGGTGAGATGGAGAGGGGTGGGAGGAGGCTGGTGTTGATGGGGTGAGATGAAGAGGGGTGGGAGGAGGCTGGTGTTGATGGGGTGAGATGAAGAGGGGAGGGAGGAGGCTGGTGTTGATGGGGTGAGATGAAGAGGGGTGGGAGGAGGCTGGTGTTGATGGGGTGAGATGAAGAGGGGTGGGAGGAGGCTGGTGTTGATGGGGTGAAATGAAGAGGGGTGGGAGGAGGCTGGTGCTGATGGAGTGAGATGAAGAGGGGTGGGAGGAGGCTGGTGTTGATGGGGTGAGATGAAGAGGGGTGGGAGGAGGCTGGTGCTGATGGAGTGAGATGAAGAGGGGTGGGAGGAGGCTGGTGTTGATGGGGTGAGATGAAGAGGGGTGGGAGGAGGCTGGTGTTGATGGGGTGAGATGAAGAGGGGTGGGAGGAGGCTGGTGCTGATGGAGTGAGATGAAGAGGGGTGGGAGGAGGCTGGTGTTGATGGGGTGATGAAGAGGGTGGGAGGGGGCTGGTGTTGATGGGGTGAGATGAAGAGGGGTGGGAGGAGGCTGGTGTTGATGGGGTGAGATGAAGAGGGGTGGGAGGAGGCTGGTGTTGATGGGGTGAGATGAAGAGGGGTGGGAGGAGGCTGGTGTTGATGGGGTGAGATGGAGAGGGGTGGGAGGAGGCTGGTGTTGATGGGGTGAGATGAAGAGGGGTGGGAGGAGGCTGGTGTTGATGGGGTGAGATGAAGAGGGGTGGGAGGAGGCTGGTGTTGATGGGGTGAGATGGAGAGGGGTGGGAGGAGGCTGGTGTTGATGGGGTGAGATGGAGAGGGGTGGGAGGAGGCTGGTGTTGATGGGGTGAGATGAAGAGGGGTGGGAGGAGGCTGGTGTTGATGGGGTGAGATGAAGAGGGGAGGGAGGAGGCTGGTGTTGATGGGGTGAGATGAAGAGGGGTGGGAGGAGGCTGGTGTTGATGGGGTGAGATGAAGAGGGGTGGGAGGAGGCTGGTGTTGATGGGGTGAGATGAAGAGGGGTGGGAGGAGGCTGGTGTTGATGGGGTGAGATGAAGAGGGGTGGGAGGAGGCTGGTGCTGATGGAGTGAGATGAAGAGGGGTGGGAGGAGGCTGGTGTTGATGGGGTGAGATGAAGAGGGGTGGGAGGAGGCTGGTGTTGATGGGGTGAGATGAAGAGGGGTGGGAGGAGGCTGGTGTTGATGGGGTGAGATGAAGAGGGGTGGGAGGAGGCTGGTGCTGATGGAGTGAGATGAAGAGGGGTGGGAGGAGGCTGGTGCTGATGGGGTGAGATGAAGAGGGCTGGGAGGAGGCTGGTGCTGATGGAGTGAGATGAAGAGGGGTGGGAGGAGGCTGGTGTTGATGGGGTGAGATGAAGAGGGGTGGGAGGAGGCTGGTGTTGATGGGGTGAGATGAAGAGGGGTGGGAGGAGGCTGGTGCTGATGGAGTGAGATGAATAGGGGTGGGAGGAGGCTGGTGTTGAGGGGTGATGAAGTGGGTGGGAGGGGGCTTGTGTTGATGGGGTGAGATGAAGAGGGGTGGGAGGAGGCTGGTGTTGATGGGGTGAGATGAAGAGGGGTGGGAGGAGGCTGGTGTTGATGGGGTGAGATGAAGAGGGGTGGGAGGAGGCTGGTGTTGATGGGGTGAGATGGAGAGGGGTGGGAGGAGGCTGGTGTTGATGGGGTGAGATGAAGAGGGGTGGGAGGAGGCTGGTGTTGATGGGGTGAGATGAAGAGGGGTGGGAGGAGGCTGGTGTTGATGGGGTGAGATGGAGAGGGGTGGGAGCAGGCTGGTGTTGATGGGGTGAGATGGAGAGGGGTGGGAGGAGGCTGGTGTTGATGGGGTGAGATGAAGAGGGGTGGGAGGAGGCTGGTGTTGATGGGGTGAGATGAAGAGGGGTGGGAGGAGGCTGGTGTTGATGGGGTGAGATGAAGAGGGGTGGGAGGAGGCTGGTGTTGATGGGGTGAGATGAAGAGGGGTGGGAGGAGGCTGGTGTTGATGGGGTGAGATGAAGAGGGGTGGGAGGAGGCTGGTGCTGATGGAGTGAGATGAAGAGGGGTGGGAGGAGGCTGGTGTTGATGGGGTGAGATGAAGAGGGGTGGGAGGAGGCTGGTGCTGATGGAGTGAGATGAAGAGGGGTGGGAGGAGGCTGGTGTTGATGGGGTGAGATGAAGAGGGGTGGGAGGAGGCTGGTGTTGATGGGGTGAGATGAAGAGGGGTGGGAGGAGGCTGGTGCTGATGGTGTGAGATGAAGAGGGGTGGGAGGAGGCTGGTGTTGATGGGGTGATGAAGAGGGTGGGAGGGGGCTGGTGTTGATGGGGTGAGATGAAGAGGGGTGGGAGGAGGCTGGTGTTGATGGGGTGAGATGAAGAGGGGTGGGAGGAGGCTGGTGTTGATGGGGTGAGATGAAGAGGGGTGGGAGGAGGCTGGTGTTGATGGGGTGAGATGGAGAGGGGTGGGAGGAGGCTGGTGTTGATGGGGTGAGATGAAGAGGGGTGGGAGGAGGCTGGTGTTGATGGGGTGAGATGAAGAGGGGTGGAAGGAGGCTGGTGTTGATGGGGTGAGATGGAGAGGGGTGGGAGGAGGCTGGTGTTGATGGGGTGAGATGGAGAGGGGTGGGAGGAGGCTGGTGTTGATGGGGTGAGATGAAGAGGGGTGGGAGGAGGCTGGTGTTGATGGGGTGAGATGAAGAGGGGTGGGAGGAGGCTGGTGTTGATGGGGTGAGATGGAGAGGGGTGGGAGGAGTCTGGTGTTGATGGGGTGAGATGGAGAGGGGTGGGAGGAGGCTGGTGTTGATGGGGTGAGATGAAAAGGGGTGCGAGGAGGCTGGTGTTGATGGGGTGAGATGGAGAGGGGTGGGAGGAGGCTGGTGTTGATGGGGTGAGATGAAGAGGGGTGGGTGGAGGCTGGTGTTGGTGGGGTGAGATGAAGAGGAGTGGGAGGAGGCTGGTGTTGATGGGGTGAGATGAAGAATGGTGGGAGGAGGCTGGTGTTGATGGGGTGAGATGGAGAGGGGTGGGAGGAAGCTGGTGTTGATGGGGTGAGATGAAGAATGGTGGGAGGAGGCTGGTGTTGATGGGGTGAGATGGAGAGGGGTGGGAGGAGGCTGGTGTTGATGGGGTGAGATGAAGAGGGGTGGGAGGAGGCTGGTGTTGATGGGGTGAGATGAAGAATGGTGGGAGGAGGCTGGTGTTGATGGGGTGAGATGAAGAATGGTGGGAGGAGGCTGGTGTTGATGGGGTGAGATGAAGAGGGGTGGGAGGAGGCTGGTGTTGATGGGGTGATGAAGAGAGGTGGGAGGGGGCTGGTGTTGATGGGGTGAGATGAAGAGGGGTGGGAGGAGGCTGGTGTTGATGGGGTGAGATGAAGAATGGTGGGAGGAGGCTGGTGTTGATGGGGTGAGATGAAGAGGGGTGGGAGGAGGCTGGTGTTGATGAGGTGAGATGAAGAGGGGTGGGAGGAGGCTGGTGTTGATGGGGTGAGATGAAGAATGGTGGGAGGAGGCTGGTGTTGATGGGGTGAGATGAAGAGGGGTGGGAGGAGGCTGGTGTTGATGGGGTGAGATGAAGAATGGTGGGAGGAGGCTGGTGCTGATGGGGTGAGATGAAGAGGGGTGGGAGGAGGCTGGTGTTGATGGGGTGAGATGAAGAGGGGTGGGAGGAGGCTGGTGCTGATGGAGTGAGATGAAGAGGGGTGGGAGGAGGCTGGTGTTGATGGGGTGATGAAGAGAGGTGGGAGGGGGCTGGTGTTGATGGGGTGAGATGAAGAGGGGTGGGAGGAGGCTGGTGTTGATGGGGTGAGATGGAGAGGGGTGGGAGGAGGCTGGTGTTGATGGGGTGAGATGAAGAGGGGTGGGAGGAGGCTGGTGTTGATGGGGTGAGATGAAGAGGGGTGGGAGGAGGCTGGTGTTGATGGGGTGAGATGGAGAGGGGTGGGAGGAGGCTGGTGTTGATGGGGTGAGATGGAGAGGGGTGGGAGGAGGCTGGTGTTGATGGGGTGAGATGAAGAGGGGTGGGTGGAGGCTGGTGTTGGTGGGGTGAGATGAAGAATGGTGGGAGGAGGCTGGTGTTGATGGGGTGAGATGGAGAGGGGTGGGAGGAGGCTGGTGTTGATGGGGTGAGATGAAGAATGGTGGGAGGAGGCTGGTGTTGGTGGGGTGAGATGGAGAGGGGTGGAAGGAGGCTGGTGTTGATGGGGTGAGATGGAGAGGGGTGGGAGGAGGCTGGTGTTGATGGGGTGAGATGAAAAGGGGTGGGAGGAGGCTGGTGTTGATGGGGTGAGATGAAGAATGGTGGGAGGAGGCTGGTGTTGATGGGGTGAGATGAAGAATGGTGGGAGGAGGCTGGTGTTGATGGGGTGAGATGAAGAGGGGTGGGAGGAGGCTGGTGTTGATGGGGTGATGAAGAGAGGTGGGAGGGGGCTGGTGTTGATGGGGTGAGATGAAGAGGGGTGGGATGAGGCTGGTGTTGATGGGGTGAGATGAAGAATGGTGGGAGGAGGCTGGTGTTGATGGGGTGAGATGAAGAGTGGTGGGAGGAGGCTGGTGTTGATGAGGTGAGATGAAGAGGGGTGGGAGGAGGCTGGTGTTGATGGGGTGAGATGAAGAATGGTGGGAGGAGGCTGGTGTTGATGGGGTGAGATGAAGAGGGGTGGGAGGAGGCTGGTGTTGATGGGGTGAGATGAAGAATGGTGGGAGGAGGCTCGTGTTGATGGGGTGAGATGAAGAGGGGTGGGAGGAGGCTGGTGTTGATGGGGTGAGATGAAGAGGGTGGGAGGAGGCTGGTGTTGATGAGGTGAGATGAAGAGGGGTGGGAGGAGGCTGGTGTTGATGGGGTGAGATGAAGAGGGGTGGGAGGAGGCTGGTGTTGATGGGGTGAGATGAAGAGGGGTGGGAGGAGGCTGGTGTTGATGGGGTGAGATGAAGAGGGGTGGGAGGAGGCTGGTGTTGATGGGGTGAGATGAAGAGGGGTGGGCGGAGGCTGGTGTTGATGGGGTGAGATGAAGAGGGGTGGGAGGAGGCTGGTGTTGATGGGGTGAGATGAAGAGGGGTGGGAGGAGGCTGGTGTTGATGGGGTGAGATGAAGAGGGGTGGGAGGAGGCTGGTGTTGATGGGGTGAGATGAAGAGGGGTGGGAGGAGGCTGGTGTTGATGGGGTGAGATGAAGAGGGGTGGGAGGAGGCTGGTGTTGATGGGGTGAGATGAAGAGGGGTGGGAGGAGGCTGGTGTTGATGGGGTGAGATGAAGAGGGGTGGGAGGAGGCTGGTGTTGATGGGGTGAGATGAGGAGGGGTGGGAGGAGGCTGGTGTTGATGGGGTGAGATGAAGAGGGGTGGGAGGGGGCTGGTGTTGATGGGGTGAGATGGAGAGGGTGGTAGGAGGCTGGTGTGGATGGGGTGAGATGAAGAGGGGTGGGAGGAGGCTGGTGTTGATGGGGTGAGATGAAGAGGGGTGGGAGGAGGCTGGTGTTGATGGGGTGAGATGAAGAGGGGTGGGAGGAGGCTGGTGTTGATGGGGTGAGATGAAGAGGGGTGGGAGGAGGCTGGTGTTGATGGGGTGAGATGAAGAGGGGTGGGAGGAGGCTGGTGTTGATGGGGTGAGATGAAGAGGGGTGGGAGGAGGCTGGTGTTGATGGGGTGAGATGAAGAATGGTGGGAGGAGGCTGGTGTTGATGGGGTGAGATGAAGAGGGGTGGGAGGAGGCTGGTGTTGATGGGGTGAGATGAAGAATGGTGGGAGGAGGCTGGTGTTGATGGGGTGAGATGAAGAGGGGTGGGAGGAGGCTGGTGTTGATGGGGTGAGATGAAGAGGGTGGGAGGAGGCTGGTGTTGATGAGGTGAGATGAAGAGGGGTGGGAGGAGGCTGGTGTTGATGGGGTGAGATGAAGAGGGGTGGGAGGAGGCTGGTGTTGATGGGGTGAGATGAAGAGGGGTGGGAGGAGGCTGGTGTTGATGGGGTGAGATGAAGAGGGGTGGGAGGAGGCTGGTGTTGATGGGGTGAGATGAAGAGGGGTGGGAGGAGGCTGGTGTTGATGGGGTGAGATGAAGAGGGGTGGGAGGAGGCTGGTGTTGATGGGGTGAGATGAAGAGGGGTGGGAGGAGGCTGGTGTTGATGGGGTGAGATGAAGAGGGGTGGGAGGAGGCTGGTGTTGATGGGGTGAGATGAAGAGGGGTGGGAGGAGGCTGGTGTTGATGGGGTGAGATGAAGAGGGGTGGGAGGAGGCTGGTGTGGATGGGGTGAGATGAAGAGGGGTGGGAGGAGGCTGGTGTTGATGGGGTGAGATGAAGAGGGGTGGGAGGAGGCTGGTGTTGATGGGGTGAGATGAAGAGGGGTGGGAGGAGGCTGGTGTTGATGGGGTGAGATGAAGAGGGGTGGGAGGGGGCTGGTGTTGATGGGGTGAGATGGAGAGGGTGGGAGGAGGCTGGTGTGGATGGGGTGAGATGAAGAGGGGTGGGAGGAGGCTGGTGTTGATGGGGTGAGATGAAGAGGGGTGGGAGGAGGCTGGTGTTGATGGGGTGAGATGAAGAGGGGTGGGAGGAGGCTGGTGTTGATGGGGTGAGATGAAGAGGGGTGGGAGGAGGCTGGTGTTGATGGGGTGAGATGAAGAGGGGTGGGAGGGGGCTGGTGTTGATGGGGTGAGATGGAGAGGGTGGGAGGAGGCTGGTGTTGATGGGGTGAGATGAAGAGGGGTGGGAGGAAGCTAGAGTTGATGGGGTGAGATGAAGAGGGGTGGGAGGAGGCTGGTGTTGATGGGGTGAGATGAAGAGGGGTGGGAGGAGGCTGGTGTTGATGGGGTGAGATGAAGAGGGGTGGGAGGGGGCTGGTGTTGATGGGGTGAGATGGAGAGGGTGGGAGGAGGCTGGTGTGGATGGGGTGAGATGAAGAGGGGTGGGATGAGGCTGGTGTTGATGGGGTGAGATGAAGAATGGTGGGAGGAGGCTGGTGTTGATGGGGTGAGATGAAGAGTGGTGGGAGGAGGCTGGTGTTGATGAGGTGAGATGAAGAGGGGTGGGAGGAGGCTGGTGTTGATGGGGTGAGATGAAGAATGGTGGGAGGAGGCTGGTGTTGATGGGGTGAGATGAAGAGGGGTGGGAGGAGGCTGGTGTTGATGGGGTGAGATGAAGAATGGTGGGAGGAGGCTCGTGTTGATGGGGTGAGATGAAGAGGGGTGGGAGGAGGCTGGTGTTGATGGGGTGAGATGAAGAGGGTGGGAGGAGGCTGGTGTTGATGAGGTGAGATGAAGAGGGGTGGGAGGAGGCTGGTGTTGATGGGGTGAGATGAAGAGGGGTGGGAGGAGGCTGGTGTTGATGGGGTGAGATGAAGAGGGGTGGGAGGAGGCTGGTGTTGATGGGGTGAGATGAAGAGGGGTGGGAGGAGGCTGGTGTTGATGGGGTGAGATGAAGAGGGGTGGGAGGAGGCTGGTGTTGATGGGGTGAGATGAAGAGGGGTGGGAGGAGGCTGGTGTTGATGGGGTGAGATGAAGAGGGGTGGGAGGAGGCTGGTGTTGATGGGGTGAGATGAAGAGTGGTGGGAGGAGGCTGGTGTTGATGGGGTGAGATGAAGAGGGGTGGGAGGAGGCTGGTGTTGATGGGGTGAGATGAAGAGGGGTGGGAGGAGGCTGGTGTTGATGGGGTGAGATGAAGAGGGGTGGGAGGAGGCTGGTGTTGATGGGGTGAGATGAAGAGGGGTGGGAGGAGGCTGGTGTTGATGGGGTGAGATGAAGAGGGGTGGGAGGGGGCTGGTGTTGATGGGGTGAGATGAAGAGGGGTGGGAGGGGGCTGGTGTTGATGGGGTGAGATGGAGAGGGTGGTAGGAGGCTGGTGTGGATGGGGTGAGATGAAGAGGGGTGGGAGGAGGCTGGTGTTGATGGGGTGAGATGAAGAGGGGTGGGAGGAGGCTGGTGTTGATGGGGTGAGATGAAGAGGGGTGGGAGGAGGCTGGTATTGATGGGGTGAGATGAAGAGGGGTGGGAGGAGGCTGGTGTTGATGGGGTGAGATGAAGAGGGGTGGGAGGAGGCTGGTGTTGATGGGGTGAGATGAAGAGGGGTGGGAGGAGGCTGGTGTTGATTGGGTGAGATGAAGAATGGTGGGAGGAGGCTGGTGTTGATGGGGTGAGATGAAGAGGGGTGGGAGGAGGCTGGTGTTGATGGGGTGAGATGAAGAATGGTGGGAGGAGGCTGGTGTTGATGGGGTGAGATGAAGAGGGGTGGGAGGAGGCTGGTGTTGATGGGGTGAGATGAAGAGGGTGGGAGGAGGCTGGTGTTGATGAGGTGAGATGAAGAGGGGTGGGAGGAGGCTGGTGTTGATGGGGTGAGATGAAGAGGGGTGGGAGGAGGCTGGTGTTGATGGGGTGAGATGAAGAGAGGTGGGAGGAGGCTGGTGTTGATGGGGTGAGATGAAGAGGGGTGGGAGGAGGCTGGTGCTGATGGAGTGAGATGAAGAGGGGTGGGAGGAGGCTGGTGCTGATGGGGTGAGATGAAGAGGGCTGGGAGGAGGCTGGTGCTGATGGAGTGAGATGAAGAGGGGTGGGAGGAGGCTGGTGTTGATGGGGTGAGATGAAGAGGGGTGGGAGGAGGCTGGTGTTGATGGGGTGAGATGAAGAGGGGTGGGAGGAGGCTGGTGCTGATGGAGTGAGATGAATAGGGGTGGGAGGAGGCTGGTGTTGAGGGGTGATGAAGTGGGTGGGAGGGGGCTTGTGTTGATGGGGTGAGATGAAGAGGGGTGGGAGGAGGCTGGTGTTGATGGGGTGAGATGAAGAGGGGTGGGAGGAGGCTGGTGTTGATGGGGTGAGATGAAGAGGGGTGGGAGGAGGCTGGTGTTGATGGGGTGAGATGGAGAGGGGTGGGAGGAGGCTGGTGTTGATGGGGTGAGATGAAGAGGGGTGGGAGGAGGCTGGTGTTGATGGGGTGAGATGAAGAGGGGTGGGAGGAGGCTGGTGTTGATGGGGTGAGATGGAGAGGGGTGGGAGCAGGCTGGTGTTGATGGGGTGAGATGGAGAGGGGTGGGAGGAGGCTGGTGTTGATGGGGTGAGATGAAGAGGGGTGGGAGGAGGCTGGTGTTGATGGGGTGAGATGAAGAGGGGTGGGAGGAGGCTGGTGTTGATGGGGTGAGATGAAGAGGGGTGGGAGGAGGCTGGTGTTGATGGGGTGAGATGAAGAGGGGTGGGAGGAGGCTGGTGTTGATGGGGTGAGATGAAGAGGGGTGGGAGGAGGCTGGTGCTGATGGAGTGAGATGAAGAGGGGTGGGAGGAGGCTGGTGTTGATGGGGTGAGATGAAGAGGGGTGGGAGGAGGCTGGTGCTGATGGAGTGAGATGAAGAGGGGTGGGAGGAGGCTGGTGTTGATGGGGTGAGATGAAGAGGGGTGGGAGGAGGCTGGTGTTGATGGGGTGAGATGAAGAGGGGTGGGAGGAGGCTGGTGCTGATGGTGTGAGATGAAGAGGGGTGGGAGGAGGCTGGTGTTGATGGGGTGATGAAGAGGGTGGGAGGGGGCTGGTGTTGATGGGGTGAGATGAAGAGGGGTGGGAGGAGGCTGGTGTTGATGGGGTGAGATGAAGAGGGGTGGGAGGAGGCTGGTGTTGATGGGGTGAGATGAAGAGGGGTGGGAGGAGGCTGGTGTTGATGGGGTGAGATGGAGAGGGGTGGGAGGAGGCTGGTGTTGATGGGGTGAGATGAAGAGGGGTGGGAGGAGGCTGGTGTTGATGGGGTGAGATGAAGAGGGGTGGAAGGAGGCTGGTGTTGATGGGGTGAGATGGAGAGGGGTGGGAGGAGGCTGGTGTTGATGGGGTGAGATGGAGAGGGGTGGGAGGAGGCTGGTGTTGATGGGGTGAGATGAAGAGGGGTGGGAGGAGGCTGGTGTTGATGGGGTGAGATGAAGAGGGGTGGGAGGAGGCTGGTGTTGATGGGGTGAGATGAAGAGGGGTGGGAGGAGTCTGGTGTTGATGGGGTGAGATGGAGAGGGGTGGGAGGAGGCTGGTGTTGATGGGGTGAGATGAAGAGGGGTGCGAGGAGGCTGGTGTTGATGGGGTGAGATGGAGAGGGGTGGGAGGAGGCTGGTGTTGATGGGGTGAGATGAAGAGGGGTGGGTGGAGGCTGGTGTTGGTGGGGTGAGATGAAGAGGAGTGGGAGGAGGCTGGTGTTGATGGGGTGAGATGAAGAATGGTGGGAGGAGGCTGGTGTTGATGGGGTGAGATGGAGAGGGGTGGGAGGAAGCTGGTGTTGATGGGGTGAGATGAAGAATGGTGGGAGGAGGCTGGTGTTGATGGGGTGAGATGGAGAGGGGTGGGAGGAGGCTGGTGTTGATGGGGTGAGATGAAGAGGGGTGGGAGGAGGCTGGTGTTGATGGGGTGAGATGAAGAATGGTGGGAGGAGGCTGGTGTTGATGGGGTGAGATGAAGAATGGTGGGAGGAGGCTGGTGTTGATGGGGTGAGATGAAGAGGGGTGGGAGGAGGCTGGTGTTGATGGGGTGATGAAGAGAGGTGGGAGGGGGCTGGTGTTGATGGGGTGAGATGAAGAGGGGTGGGAGGAGGCTGGTGTTGATGGGGTGAGATGAAGAATGGTGGGAGGAGGCTGGTGTTGATGGGGTGAGATGAAGAGGGGTGGGAGGAGGCTGGTGTTGATGAGGTGAGATGAAGAGGGGTGGGAGGAGGCTGGTGTTGATGGGGTGAGATGAAGAATGGTGGGAGGAGGCTGGTGTTGATGGGGTGAGATGAAGAGGGGTGGGAGGAGGCTGGTGTTGATGGGGTGAGATGAAGAATGGTGGGAGGAGGCTGGTGCTGATGGGGTGAGATGAAGAGGGGTGGGAGGAGGCTGGTGTTGATGGGGTGAGATGAAGAGGGGTGGGAGGAGGCTGGTGCTGATGGAGTGAGATGAAGAGGGGTGGGAGGAGGCTGGTGTTGATGGGGTGATGAAGAGAGGTGGGAGGGGGCTGGTGTTGATGGGGTGAGATGAAGAGGGGTGGGAGGAGGCTGGTGTTGATGGGGTGAGATGGAGAGGGGTGGGAGGAGGCTGGTGTTGATGGGGTGAGATGAAGAGGGGTGGGAGGAGGCTGGTGTTGATGGGGTGAGATGAAGAGGGGTGGGAGGAGGCTGGTGTTGATGGGGTGAGATGGAGAGGGGTGGGAGGAGGCTGGTGTTGATGGGGTGAGATGGAGAGGGGTGGGAGGAGGCTGGTGTTGATGGGGTGAGATGAAGAGGGGTGGGTGGAGGCTGGTGTTGGTGGGGTGAGATGAAGAATGGTGGGAGGAGGCTGGTGTTGATGGGGTGAGATGGAGAGGGGTGGGAGGAGGCTGGTGTTGATGGGGTGAGATGAAGAATGGTGGGAGGAGGCTGGTGTTGGTGGGGTGAGATGGAGAGGGGTGGAAGGAGGCTGGTGTTGATGGGGTGAGATGGAGAGGGGTGGGAGGAGGCTGGTGTTGATGGGGTGAGATGAAAAGGGGTGGGAGGAGGCTGGTGTTGATGGGGTGAGATGAAGAATGGTGGGAGGAGGCTGGTGTTGATGGGGTGAGATGAAGAATGGTGGGAGGAGGCTGGTGTTGATGGGGTGAGATGAAGAGGGGTGGGAGGAGGCTGGTGTTGATGGGGTGATGAAGAGAGGTGGGAGGGGGCTGGTGTTGATGGGGTGAGATGAAGAGGGGTGGGATGAGGCTGGTGTTGATGGGGTGAGATGAAGAATGGTGGGAGGAGGCTGGTGTTGATGGGGTGAGATGAAGAGTGGTGGGAGGAGGCTGGTGTTGATGAGGTGAGATGAAGAGGGGTGGGAGGAGGCTGGTGTTGATGGGGTGAGATGAAGAATGGTGGGAGGAGGCTGGTGTTGATGGGGTGAGATGAAGAGGGGTGGGAGGAGGCTGGTGTTGATGGGGTGAGATGAAGAATGGTGGGAGGAGGCTCGTGTTGATGGGGTGAGATGAAGAGGGGTGGGAGGAGGCTGGTGCTGATGGGGTGAGATGAAGAGGGTGGGAGGAGGCTGGTGTTGATGAGGTGAGATGAAGAGGGGTGGGAGGAGGCTGGTGTTGATGGGGTGAGATGAAGAGGGGTGGGAGGAGGCTGGTGTTGATGGGGTGAGATGAAGAGGGGTGGGAGGAGGCTGGTGTTGATGGGGTGAGATGAAGAGGGGTGGGAGGAGGCTGGTGTTGATGGGGTGAGATGAAGAGGGGTGGGCGGAGGCTGGTGTTGATGGGGTGAGATGAAGAGGGGTGGGAGGAGGCTGGTGTTGATGGGGTGAGATGAAGAGGGGTGGGAGGAGGCTGGTGTTGATGGGGTGAGATGAAGAGGGGTGGGAGGAGGCTGGTGTTGATGGGGTGAGATGAAGAGGGGTGGGAGGAGGCTGGTGTTGATGGGGTGAGATGAAGAGGGGTGGGAGGAGGCTGGTGTTGATGGGGTGAGATGAAGAGGGGTGGGAGGAGGCTGGTGTTGATGGGGTGAGATGAAGAGGGGTGGGAGGAGGCTGGTGTTGATGGGGTGAGATGAGAGGGGTGGGAGGAGGCTGGTGTTGATGGGGTGAGATGAAGAGGGGTGGGAGGGGGCTGGTGTTGATGGGGTGAGATGGAGAGGGTGGTAGGAGGCTGGTGTTGATGGGGTGAGATGAAGAGGGGTGGGAGGAGGCTGGTGTTGATGGGGTGAGATGAAGAGGGGTGGGAGGAGGCTGGTGTTGATGGGGTGAGATGAAGAGGGGTGGAGGAGGCTGGTGTTGATGGGGTGAGATGAAGAGGGGTGGGAGGAGGCTGGTGTTGATGGGGTGAGATGAAGAGGGGTGGGAGGAGGCTGGTGTTGATGGGGTGAGATGAAGAGGGGTGGGAGGAGGCTGGTGTTGATGGGGTGAGATGAAGAGGGTGGGAGGAGGCTGGTGTTGATGGGGTGAGATGAAGAGGGGTGGGAGGAGGCTGGTGTTGATGGGGTGAGATGAAGAGGGGTGGGAGGAGGCTGGTGTTGATGGGGTGAGATGAAGAGGGGTGGGAGGAGGCTGGTGTTGATGGGGTGAGATGAAGAGGGGTGGGAGGAGGCTGGTGTTGATGGGGTGAGATGAAGAGGGGTGGGAGGAGGCTGGTGTTGATGGGGTGAGATGAAGAGGGGTGGGAGGAGGCTGGTGTTGATGGGGTGAGATGAAGAGGGGTGGGAGGAGGCTGGTGTTGATGGGGTGAGATGAAGAGGGGTGGGAGGAGGCTGGTGTTGATGGGGTGAGATGAAGAGGGGTGGGAGGAGGCTGGTGTTGATGGGGTGAGATGAAGAGGGGTGGGAGGAGGCTGGTGTTGATGGGGTGAGATGAAGAGGGGTGGGAGGAGGCTGGTGTTGATGGGGTGAGATGAAGAGGGGTGGGAGGAGGCTGGTGTTGATGGGGTGAGATGAAGAGGGGTGGGAGGAGGCTGGTGTTGATGGGGTGAGATGAAGAGGGGTGGGAGGAGGCTGGTGTTGATGGGGTGAGATGAAGAGGGGTGGGAGGAGGCTGGTGTTGATGGGGTGAGATGAAGAGGGGTGGGAGGAGGCTGGTGTTGATGGGGTGAGATGAAGAGGGGTGGGAGGAGGCTGGTGTTGATGGGGTGAGATGAAGAGGGGTGGGAGGGGGCTGGTGTTGATGGGGTGAGATGGAGAGGGTGGGAGGAGGCTGGTGTTGATGGGGTGAGATGAAGAGGGGTGGGAGGAGGCTGGAGTTGATGGGGTGAGATGAAGAGGGGTGGGAGGAGGCTGGTGTTGATGGGGTGAGATGAAGAGGGGTGGGAGGAGGCTGGTGTTGATGGGGTGAGATGAAGAGGGGTGGGAGGAGGCTGGTGTTGATGGGGTGAGATGAAGAGGGGTGGGAGGAGGCTGGTGTTGATGGGGTGAGATGGAAGAGGGGTGGAGGAGGCTGGTGTTGATGGGGTGAGATGAAGAGGGGTGGGAGGAAGCTAGAGTTGATGGGGTGAGATGAAGAGGGGTGGGAGGAGGCTGGTGTTGATGGGGTGAGATGAAGAGGGGTGGGAGGAGGCTGGTGTTGATGGGGTGAGATGAAGAGGGGTGGGAGGGGGCTGGTGTT